>NC_133621.1:119113709-119413917 GCF_048593235.1 Sminthopsis crassicaudata
TTTCTCCTCTAACCTCAACCTTCTTGTTCTTTAAGTTTTCCTGTGTAGATCTAATTCAGCTTGCTGGGAAAGGAGTATACTGGAACTCTTACTACTGCAAACGAATGAAGAGACCAATAAAAGATGCGCTCCCAGTTAGAGAATTTAGGCTTCTTAAAGACAGAGACTGTTTTACTTTTGTCTTCATATCCTCAGCATGTAACAAATTGCCTAGCACATAGTCATACTTACAAAAAAAGTTTTCTACTGTTAAATGGTTGACTATTGGTTACTGACTTACTACTCAATGAGATTTCCAGATGTATTAGCCACCTTATTAATATCAAATACCTAGAGAGTTAGACATGCAGCAAATCCACGTGAATAAGTAGATCTAAAAATTCCCCTTAAAATCTTCATTAGATTACCTTGATCAAATTAGCTAAGAAAAATCAAATTTTCACTCGACTATAAATAGGCAGTAAATTATAACAAAAAGCTAAAGAATTTTAAAATATAACTTTAAATGAGATGTATATCAAATACAGAAAAATAGGAAATCTTTAATTTTGACCAAAATGACTATCAAACTTAGCCCAGATGTATTTAACATAAAATATGAGGATAGGAATGGGTAAAGGGAGAACTGAGGAAAGCAACAAGACTTTTAGGGGAGTTGAGAATTTTCGTTAAAAATTTAAAGAGAAAACATTATCTATTATCCACATTTTGCTATTAAGCTTCTGATATTTACAGACAAAGTGATAAAAAACAGTACAGCTCTTCTATGAGAGCAGGAGTATTGCTAGTTCAGGAATTTGTATGGTCCTGAAGTCCTATTCAGGTGAACCTTTGCTTCCACTGCTGAAGAAATTCAGGGTTGGACTATTTCAACTTTCCACTGCTGAAGAAATTCAGGTTGGTAGCTAGAAGAGATGCATAGAACTAATTTACCCATATTTAGTGGAAGATCATAAGCAAATTCAAGAGCAATGTAATGTAGACAGACTCTCCTTTAACATCTATAAAGCCTTTGAAATCCCCAGAGTCTAGGACCAAGCCTCAGTTAACTTATATTTGTTAATGTCTTGTTCTATGTTATACTGCCTTTATTTTACCCAGCATTGCCCTCTTTAATTAAAATAATAAAAATAGTTAACTCAGATAATTTACAATCCCAGGGTGGATTTTTAAAAAAAGAGATTATTAGTTTGACAACCTCAAATTAATTATAGAAGTTAAATCTCTGTTCCAGGTTGTGATGCGCAAATACAACCATCAATCCGGAGATATGGTGAACAGAAATAACTTTTGGAAATATACCAAATCTAGAAGTCATTAATGCTACCTGAGCCACATATGTAAAATATTATTGGTATGGGGTTGTCATAAAATTTTCAATTAAGAGTTCCAAAAATAAAAACAACCTGAATGTTCACATTATTTTAAAAAGATAAGAAAGTATAATAAATTAGCACTGCATTAGCCAATACTTTCACAGGTTTCTATTTTGGGGATCATAATTAAAGGGGTCATCATTGCACAAACACTTTTTAAATTAGATTTTGTGCATCTGAACAAATTTGAAAATATGTACAGTGACACCTTTACCTGCCATGGAGTTAATAAATGTTTAATAAATACCTAAGTGGCATAACCTTGTCATGACAGTACTAGCTCTGATGTTAATGTTTCTTGGCAGTCCATTTTGGCAATTACTTTTTAAAGGTCTGTTTCTCTTCATTTTATTAGCACATAATAAAGCCAAGTGTGAAGGCTTCCTATTTCTCAAGCAAGTGATGAAATATTATAGTTATCAAAGAAAACTGAATGAAGAAAGATTAAAATTAATACCATCTATGTTGTTTGAAAAAGTGAACATGTCTGTAGTCTTGGAAATATTTTTAAGAGACTTGGAAGGAAAATGGTAAATTTTGATCGAATTTGAAAGGCTTTGTTACTAAGCATAGATTTGTAGACTTCCTAAATGTGACACATATAAGTTGGTTCAAAACATGCTAGAAAATCTGTTTGTTTTTTTTTAATGGTTAGCAGCTGTGTATTCATGTTTTGTTTTGTTTTTTTTTTGAACGGATAAATTATGTTATTCAGAAATATGATGTAGACCAGAAAAAGTCTTAGATTATTAATCTCATAAAACTATATGTAGGGATTAATAATAAACTACCAGAAATGGTTAAAGGTTACCTAAAATATGAGGGAATGGATGGAACCTGAAGAGAAGAACCTCCAGCTGGATCCTGAATATCCTCTAATAGGACCATACACTCTTTGTAGCTATAACTTTAATCAGAAGCCTAGGTTCTACTTCAGCCCTTGTGTTAGAACTGGAAGTTCAGTAAGCTGAAATCTTTCTGAACTTCAATTTCCTCAAATGTAACTGAAAAGTCATTTTTAGATAGATAGATAGATAGATAGATAGATAGATAGATAGATAGATAGATAGATAGATAGATAGATAGAATTATAAATCTATCTGGGAGGTGAGTTTCTGGCAAAAACTTTTAAAAATTGCTATTTGAACTCACTCTGAGCCAATTAGGTCCAAACAATGACCAAGTGTCACTTGGTTTTGTACCTATTGTTGGGAAGGCTAGGGAAGAGAAAAGAAAGGAAAGGAGGGGGAGGGGAGAGGAGAGGAGAGGAGAGGAAAGAAAAGGAGAAGAAAGGAAGGAAAGGGAGAGGAGAGGAGGGGAGGGGAAGAGAGAAAAAAGCTGTGACCCTAGGCAAATCATTTAACCTTGTTTGAGTTTCCTCATCTAAAAAAAATGAGTTGGAGAAGTGGTAAATTACTCTAGAAATGGAATCATAAAGAGTTAGGCATGACTGGAAAAGACTATTAAATGACCAAAAATCACCCTCAACATTTTAAAGACTATAAAAGTATAAGTTAAATTTAAATTCATTTCATAATGTAAATATAATTTTTTATTATGGGCTAGAACTCTGAAACAAGGATGCATACAAGGTGTTAATTCAGTGGAATTGATGAGACAATGATTATCTAGTTTAGCATGGTGATTAATAGTTTTCTAAGTTCAGTATGATTGATTTAATCTTACAATAAATAATGGTTTCCTAGTGATATAATGATTGGTTTATACTCAATGTAGAGCATATAAGCTGTAGCCTCAGCCAGATTCATTAAGAGATAGGGAAGACAAGTGGACTGAAGGCTGAAGCACAAGCCCTTGGACTCAGATTCGTTCATCCCATTTCACACCACCTTGGTGGAAGGCTCTCCTCCTTTGCTTCTCCACAGAAGCCAAGACCCCAGAAGTCCTCCAAGAAAGCTAACTGGGCCCCAATAAAGGAGACAAGATTTTGAAGGAGATAATAAAGGATTTGGACTTTAACCCCTGGCTAGCCTTGTGGTGATTATTCTACTGAAAAGAAAGCTGACCCAAAGACTCCAGAAAACCAACAAAGAACACTACATTTTGGTGTCTGAACATGGGGCTAAGAACCTACATCTGCGACCCATAAATAAAGGTAAGTACAAAAATAGATAGAAGGAAACTTTGTAAAGGTCTAAAGTAGTGTTTCAGCTGAAATGGGACAAATGTTTAGAAAACAGCTTTCTTTTCCACCTCAAAGAAAATGTGTCAAAAACTTCGTTAAACTCATAAAAAAATCAAGGTTTGATTGTAACTTGAGAGCAGATCATTGAACTTTTTAAAAACATTACAATGCACATCTACTTGGTTCTCAAAAGAAACGGAATAAGATCCAAACAAGTAGAAATTAGTAGGAGAGCAACTATGTGAATACTACAATGATAATGGTACAGATTCAATTTCTAAAGAAACATTTTATACATATAACTTAATACAATCGGATTTAGGGAATTACATAAGTTATAGAATGAGGAAAAAGAAGAAAGTGAAGGAAGGGGAGGATACTGACAAACTAGGTGAAAAGCATGAAGAATCAGACAAGACAAGAGTTAAGTACAATTCTGATAAAATTAAGGAGTGTGGAGATTCACAGCAGGAAGCATTAGGGCATTCCCCATCTTATGACCCTCCCACCTCAAATAACCCTTCATGGGTGGAGGAAGAAGGAGGAGGAGGAGGGGCAGTGACACTATTAGCACCACCTATGAATCAGCCTATGACATGATTACAAAAGGCACTAGTTAAAGCTAAAAAGAACAGGATATATCTGATTTGGTAAATTCATACCCTGTCATTTCTGACAATACATTTAAGGGATCTAAATAGTGAAAACAAAGCTGGTAGTGTCATTAATTTTACCCTGTTCGTGGTAGTGAGCAGAGTATATAGTAAAAGTGAAATAGGAAATTCAATTGTTACTTTTTTCCCCATGAATTAGAGGTTTGACTCTTTATCCCATTATCTCATTGTCTTCATTGTGGTGAGCAAGAGATTTTAAACTGTGTTTGTGCTAGCACTTGTTGAGTCTCATGAAACTTGAGAGCTTACATTTAATATTCACACCAGGACTGAAAAAGATACAATGAAGCTGTCCAAAGATAAACTTTAAGTGTGTGAATTGTAAAGGCTGAACTTCTCTGTACTCCATCCTTAAAGAGTGGCAATATTGGGAGAAATTTGCCATCTGGAAGAAGAATGGGAATAAACTATTTTAGAAGGTAAATTGAATAATAGATAAGTTGTTATTCAGTTCTTTTTTCAGTCATGTCTAACTCTTCATGATTCCATCTGGGATTTTCTTTTCAAAGATACTGGAGTGGTTTGCCCTTTCCTTCTCCAGCTCATTTTGCAGATGAGAAAACTGAGGTAAATCAGGTAAAATTACTTGTCAAGGGTTACACAGTTAGTAAATATATTAGATTAAATTTGATCATAAGGTCTCTTGACTCTCGCATAGTACTTTTTTCACTGCTTAGAGGCAAAACTTAAATGAGTATATTTGTAGAAATATAAACATTCATTGCACTTGTTGTATGTAAATGCAACATGGATGATGACATCTACTCCAATAATTCAGTACTTTAAAATGACACATCAGAGCTAAGATGGCTGAGAATAGACAGGACTTTGCCTGAGCTCTTCCTAGCTTCCCTCAGAAACCACCCTAGATCAAGCCTCTGAACAGATTTTGGAGCCGCAAATATTCCGGGTGCAATAATTTTCCAGAATAAAGTGTCTCAGAAGGACTTCAGGAAAGGTCTATCTCAATTGGGCAGGGAGGAATGCAGATGAAGAGGCATAGGGTGGGGAGACCTGATTAACTTACTGAAAGGCTCTTAGCCAAAATAAAGCAGCATTGGCTTCTCTGTTGTGGTCCACAAGGCCAGTGGATTAGCACACTAACCATGATATTTCTAACACAACTACAGAAGGCAAACAGAGAGCCTATGAGCCACAGCATAACAAGTGGAAATTGGCCAGATTCATCCAATTCATTGGGGAACACTGCAATACTACTAACCTAGTGTAGGCAGCCCCTTTTGGCCTGTAGAGTAAAGTCAAGACAACAGTGCCCCAGAAGCAGACCTCAATCTTTAAAAATGAGCAAAAAGAGCTTATGGTGACAAGGATGAACAGACCCACAAACCCAGAAGAGGATACTAAAGGCAAAATGCCCCCAGGTGAAGTCTCAAAGGAGAATATGAAGTAGTGTCAAAATCAAAAGGCTCATTTGGAAGAGTTCAAAAAGAATCTTAAAAGATAGAAGAAAATGGGGGAAATAAATGAGAACTTTGCATGAGAGTTTGGAAAAAGAAAGAGAAACTGAGTGAAAGAAATAATTTCATAAAAAATAAATTTAACAAAACAAAGAATAGAAAAAGAAAATAACTTAAAAATAGAATTAGTGAGATGAAAAAAAAAATCCAATGAACAAAACAACTGCTTAAAAGTACAAATGGCCAAATGCAAATGAAGATAAAAAAGCTAACTGAAGAAAATAATTCACTAAAAATCAAGAATCAGTCAAACAAAACCAAAAAAAAAAAAAAAAAATTAAAAAGAGAACAAAATATAAACCATCTCATTGGAAAAACGACTGACCCATAAAAATAGATGCAGGAGTGAGAATCTAAGAATTATTAGATTCTTATCTGATCTAATCTTATCTAATATATATAATCTTATCCAATCCAAGAATTATTGGACTACCTGAAAATCCTTATCAATAACAAGCAAAAATAGATCTAATTAAAAGAGATAAGGAAGGAAAAATACATCTTGCTAAAGAGTACCATAGATAATGAATATCAATACTAAAACTATATGCACCAAATGGTATAGCATCTAGCTTCCCAGAGGAGAAATTAAGTTGCAAGAAGAAATAGACAGCATAATTATACTAGTAGGAGATCTTAACCTCCCTCTATCAGGACTAGCTAAATCTAAGCACAAAATATACAAGAAAAAGGTTACAGAGGTAAACTTTAGAAAAGTTAAGTAGGATAAATCTTTAAAGAAAATTGAATGGAGATAGAAAAGAATCTATCTCTTTCTTAGGTCTAGACAAAAATTGACCATATGTTAGGGCATTAAAACCGCATATTCAAATGCAGAAAGCCAGAAATAGTAAAAACATCTTTTCTACATCATGATGCAATAAAAAATTTTGTGCAATAAAGGGCCAAGGAAAAAAGACCAAAAATAAATTGGAAATTAAATAATTTAATATTAAAGAATGAATGGGTGAAACAACAAACTATTGAAACAATTGATAATTTCATCCCAAAGAATAACAACAATGAAACAACATGTGAAAAATTATACAGACTAAACAATTCTTAGGGGAAATGTTATATCTCTACTTGATTACATGAATAAAATAGAGGAAGAGAAGATCAATGAATTGTGTATGCAACTAAAAAACAATCTAGAAAAATAAAGAAACCCCCAATTAAATAGCAAATTGAATTTCTGAAGGTCAAAAGAGAGATCAATTAATCAATTAATAAAATTGAAAGTAAGAAAACTATTGAGGGGGCAGATAAGTGTTACAGTGGATAGAGCATTAGCTCTGAAGTTCAGGAGGATCTGACTTAAAATCTGACCTCAGACACTTAACATTTCCTAGCTGTATGATGCTGGGCAAGTCACTTACTTCCAATTGCTTTAGAAAAAAAAAAGAAAAAAGAAAAGAAAGAAAGAAAGAAAAGAAAAGAAAAAAGCATAAGTTAAATTTAGCAGGAATGCAAAGATTGTTCAATATCAGAAAAACTATTAATATAATTGACTATATCATTAACCAAACTAATATAAATCATTATATCAATAGATTCAGGAGAAAAAAAATGACAAAATACAACACCCATTTCTATTCATAAGAATAAATACAATTTTCCTTAAAATAAGTAGTATGTAAAATAGTCAACAAGCCTTATATGTAGAAGGTTAAACTAGAAGTATTCCCAACAAGATTAGGGGTGAAACAGAGGTACCCACTATCATCACTGCTATTCAAAATTGTACTACAAATGTTATCTTTACCAATAAAAGAAGAAAAAGAAATTGAAGAGATTAAAATAGCTAATGAGAAAACAAAATTATCACTCTCTGAAAATGAAGGTATACTTAGAAAATCATAGAGAATCAATTTGAAAAACTACTACAAACAATTAACAATTTAGCACAGTTGCAGGATATAAAATAAATCCACATACATCATCAGCATTTATATATGTTACCAACAAAGTCCAGCAGCAAGAAATAGAAAGAAAAAATTCATTTAAAATAACTATAGATGATATGAAATATTTGGGAATCTAACTGCCAGGACAAAGTCAAGTCTTATTGAACACAATTACAATTTAATTTTCACACTAATAAAATTAAATCTAAACAATGGGAAGAATATCAAGTGTTCATGGGTAGCTTGAGATAATGTAATACAAACAATAACTTCAGTATCATACCAATCAAACTACCAAGAAATTACTTAACAAAGCTAGAAAGAAATAATAACAAAATTTATCTGGAAGAACAAAAACTAAAGAATTTCAAGGAAATTAATGAAAAAATGCAAAGGAAAATGACCTAAGTGTACCTGACCTAACACTATATCATAAAATAGAGGTCATCAAAACTATTTAATATTTTGCTAAGAAATAAGGTAGTGAAATAGATTAGGTTCACAAGACACAATAATCAATGACTATAGTAATCTAATGTTTGACAAACCCAAAGACCATAACTTCTGGAATAAGAAGTCACTAGTTGACAAACACTACTGGGAAAAAAAAACTAGAAAACAGCATGACAGAAACTAGGCATTGACCAACACTTAATATCCTAGCAAGATAAGTCAAAATGAGTTCCTGATTCAGAAATAAAGGGTGAAAATATAAGCAAATTAGGAGAGCAAAAGATAGTCGAATCAGATCTATAGAGAAGGAAGGAATTTGTGTCCAAAGAAGAACTAGAGAACATTATGAAATGCAAAATGGATAATTTTGATTATATTAAATTAAAAAGGGTTATTAACAACAAACCCAATGCAGCTAAGATTACAAGGTATAAAAGGCTGAAACTCTTAAAAGGTATGCTTGAATCAGATAACCCAGCACTTAAGGCTAATTACCTATTGGACAATAGCTCTATTAGCATATATATTCCAATAGATTTGTGATGGAAAGAGCCATCTGCATCCAGAGAGAGAATTATAGAGACTAAAGGTGGATCAAAGCATAGTATTTTCACCTTCATTGTTGTTTGTTTATTTGCTTACTTGATTTTTTTTCTTTATTTCTCATGTGTTATTCTCTTTTGATCTGATTTTTCTTTTGCAGCATGAAAATGTTCAGAAGAATTGCACATGTTTAAGTTATATTGGATTGCTTGCTGCCTAGGGTCTGAGAGGGAGAAGAATTTGGATCACAAGATTTTGTAGGGGCAAATATCGAAAACAATCTTTACATGTATTTTGAAAATAGCAACTATTATTTTTATTATAGCTTTTTATTAACAAAACACATGCGTGAATAATTTTTCAACATAGACTCTTGCAAAAACTTCTTTTCCAAATTTTCCCCTCCTCTCCACCCCCTCTCCTAGAAGGCAGGTAGGCCCATATATGTTAAATATGTTAAAATATATAATAACAACTATTATTAAAAAATAAAGAGGGACATAATTTCATTTGTTTATGTACTTCTTTTAAAATAGAGATCACAGTTTCTTTTGATTTTGGAAGTCTCATAATTGTCTGTGACCAACTCTTCCCTCCCTCAAAAAAAAAAAATCATTATCTGGTTGACAATTTTTTCTGCCTCTCTGAGCTTAGCTAGACTGACTCAGTTGAAAAAAGAAAAAAAAAAAATTGTCACTAGGCATATAATCAAAATCTTCCTGGACATGATAGGAATCTTAATAGCTTGAGTTCACTTGGCTTTACATTTGAGAACCTATAAAGATAGGTTCAATATAGTAGAGGTCTAGCATAAATATATTTATTCATAAAGATTAGATGATAGATAAATACACATACATATGTTTCTGTATGTATATATATATATGTATATATGTGTGCATGTATTATAGATACATATGTTATATATAATATGCCAGCATCACAATTTAAGACTGAATGTGACTAATATCTTTAGTAAGGAAATATGAATCAGCAAATCTTTGTATATCCCTATTGTTAGTTATGTATTCTCTCTTTGTAAATATTTTAAAGCTTTTTTTTCAAAACATATACATTGATAATTTTCAATATTGACCCTATATTGTATAAATATGTGTAAACATATTTATATAATTTTTTTGTTGCACAAGAAAAATCAGATCAAAAAGGAAAGAAAATGATTAAGAAAACAAAATGCAAGTGAACAACATCAAAAAGAATGAGAATATTATGCTATGATCCACATTCAGTTCCGACAGTCCTCTCTCTGGGTGTAAATCTCTCTCTTTATCACAAGATCATTGGAAATGACATCATACACTCATTGTTGGAAAGAGTTAAGTAGATCAGAAGTAATTGTCATATAATATTGATGTTGCTGTGCACAATGATCTCCTGGTTCTACTCATTTCTCTTAGCATCAGTTCAAGTAAGTCTCTCCAAAGCCTTTCTAAAATCATCCTCCTGATAGTTTCTTATAGAACAATAATATTCCATAACATTCATATACTATAACTTATTCAGCCATTCTCCAACTGATGGGCATCTACTTGGTTTCCAGTTTGTTGCCACTACAAAAAGGGCTGCCACTACAAAAAGGGCCGCCACAGACATTTTTGCACGTGTAGATCCCTTTCCCTCCTTTGAGATCTCTTTGGGATATAAACCCAGGGGAGACACTGCTGGATCAAAGGGTATGCAGAGTTAGATAACTTTTTGAGCATAATTCCAAACTGTTCTCCAGAATGATTGGATCCATTCACACTTCCACCAACAATGTATCAGTGCCCCACTTTTCCCATGTCCCCTCCAATATTTGTCATTATCTTTTTCCTGTCACTTTAGCCTATCTAAGAGGTGTATAGTGGTATCTCAGAGTTGATTTAATTTGCATTTCTCTGATCAATAGTGAAATTAGAGCATCTTTTCATATGATTAGAAATGGTTTTAATTTCTTCATCTGAAAATCTTCAGTTCATATCCTTTGATCATTTATTAATTGGAGAATGGCTTGAATTCTTATAAATTTGAGTCAATTCTCTCTATATATTTTATAAATGAGGCTTTTATCCGAACCCTTAAAAGATTTTCCCCGTTTATTGCTTCCCTTCTAATCTTGTCTGTATTAGTTTTGTTTGTACAAAAATCTTCTAACTTAATATAATCAAAATTATCTAATCTGTTTTCAATTATGGGTTCCATTTCTTCTTTGGACAAAAATTCCTTCCTTCTCTACAAATCTGAGAGGTAAAATATCCTATGTTCTTCTAATTTGTTTATAATATCACTCTTTATGTCTAAATCATGAACCCATTTCGACCTTATCTTGGTATGTAGTGACTCACTGCCTAGTTTCTTCCATACTAGTTTCCAATTTTTCCAGCAGTTTTTGTCAAATAGTTAATTTTAGTTCCCAAAGCTAGGTTCTTTGGGTTTGTCAAACACTAGGTTGCTGTAGTTACTGATTATTTTGTCCTGTGATCCTAACCTAACTGATTGTTAGCCATCTATTCTCAAAGGTTTTTGCTTTAGTAACAGTAGGCCTATTAATTAATCTCTTAGCACATCAAAGTGCTGAACCTGGTGGTCTATATTGAAATGTCAGCTTGTTTTTGCATTTGCTGTCATATGTCTACAGTGTTAATCATGGAAAGTGAAATTATTTTAAGAAATTAATATTCTGACAAGAAAGCGGAACTGAAGAGCATGATACTTAAACGTAATAGGTTCATTTTTATCCATAAATATACCATGGTTCTTTGTTCCATTAATTTACCCCATAATGATAGACCACATCTATGGTTACCCCAAGTACTGAGAAGGTGACCATATTGGGTCCAGAGTTGATACAACATTTAGTTTAATGTTGACAGAAAATTATTATTTACTTACATTTTGGATATTTAAGAATCAGCAATTAGATCAACTATGAAATGGAATACTTCACTAATCATCTCTTTTCATAATTGATGACAGGAAAACTGTAACATTTAGGAGCTAGTATTCTAGGTGATAAATTTGAAACAGCACAAAAATAGAGCAAATATATTTTGAACAAATCTGTGCTGGAGTGATATCATTGTTATATAGGACACTCAGAATCAGTTTTCCGATGTCTTAAATGGGAT
Organism: Sminthopsis crassicaudata; assembly: GCF_048593235.1. Classification (NCBI taxonomy): domain Eukaryota; kingdom Metazoa; phylum Chordata; class Mammalia; order Dasyuromorphia; family Dasyuridae; genus Sminthopsis; species Sminthopsis crassicaudata. Next base: position 119,125,415 of record NC_133621.1, read on the forward strand.
AAGAGGTCACAGAAAAGAAAGCAGAACAGTCTTTTTCATTACTAAAAATGTTGATCAAGAAGATAGCAGCTCCTAAAGGTCTATATTTCTTTTTTTTTTTCTTTTCTCTAATAACTTTATGAGAAGTCTACTCAGGTTTTTTGTTTTGTTTTTTTTTTTTTTTTTTTTTTTATTAAAGGCCTCCTTGCAAACACAAGACTACAGGCTGACTTTTAGAGTTAATTTTCAATAACAGACCAAATATTCTTGGTGAGATATTTAAGTAAATATGTTAAAAATATAAATCACTTCTTTGCTTATTGTTTGTTGATTACATTTAAAAATTTTGACTCAATGAAACAAACCTTAAGATATCTCTTCAGACAAAGTATCTCTAAGTGTATATGTTAACATCTCAAAAATTCCTTTAAAAATTTAAGTATTATTATTGTTATAAGGCTTCTTATTCATGCACTTTTCTGGAGCACCTTGGACTGGGAAATCAGAAATCACTAATCCAGTCCCTTGGTTGTGACTTGTTTCATTTTTTTCCTCACTTAATTTGACCAAGAGGATATCTAAAAACATCAAATGTGTTTGGGGCATGCCCTTTCCCCCAGATATTCCTATTATAGATGACATTTTACTAAATGCCTTAAATACTGTAACAGGATCTTCTCTTTTTTGTGGGTCTTTTCAATGAGATACATTAATCATTCAATGATTACACTAGAAAAATCAAGCAATGAAAGTTTAGTAATACCCAAATTAAGGCATGTGATTGAATGAGTAATTCATGGAAGTTATCCATCAGTACGTATATCATATACTACACAAGTACGCTAGATACTACATAAACACAATGAATTGGACCCAAAAATTTCACAATATTTTTAATAATTCTGAGTCGCTTCCTAAATCAAAACTCATCTTTTTTTTTTTTCTAAACAAATGTGGCAAAATTATAAGTGAAACATAGAACATCAGAAACTCAAAAAATCAAAATCAGAGTCAAAAGTAGGTATAAAGGTGTGGATCATATCTTCAATGTTGACTGATCTCAGAATTTGCAAAAAATACATATATGACTATAAAACAGAAGTAAACTGGTCAACTAGCAAAAATGCAGAGGAAAGGTGCAGAGGTACAGATGCTAGCATTGAAGTTGGAAGACTTAGGTTGAATCTTGGCATGATTTGCCCAAGGTCACACTGCTATTGAATATTTGAGGACATATTTGAACTCAGTTCCTCCAGAATCCAGGGATGGTACTCAGCCTACTGCCCTTTCTTATCTAGGACTTCTCTTTTGCAGAGGAAAGCTAGGAGAAGTAGTCTGAGGTACTTTAGCATTTTGCAATTTCTTAAGAGAGAAACAAATTATGAAGTTGGATTTGAGTTCTTCAGAGCAAGCCAATTATATTCATGGAATTTAATTTTAAAAATGTTTATTTGCTACCATCTATACTTAGATTAAAACACCTTTGGTTAATGACCTAGAAAAAATAACAACAAAATTCATATGGAAGAATAAAAGGTCGAGAATTGCAAGGGAACTAATGAAAAAAAACTCAGAGGAAGGTGGTCTAAGTGTACCTGATCTAAAGCTATATTATATAGCAGCAGTCACCAAAACCATTTGTTATTGGCTAAGAAATAGACCAGTCGATCAGTGGAACAGATTAGATACAAAGGACAAAAAAGGGTACATCTATAGCAATCTAATCTTTGACAAACCCAAAGATACCAACATTAGGGATAAAAATTAATTATTTGGAAAAAAACTATTGGGAAAACTGGAAATTAGTATGGCAGAAATTAGATATGGATCCACACTTAACACCATATACCAAGATAAGATCAAAATGGGTCCATGACTTAGTCATAAAGAATGAGATCATAAATAGATTAGAGGAACAGAGGATAGTCTACCTCTCAGACCTGTGGAGGAGGAAGGAATTTATGACCAGAGGAGAACTAGAGATCATTATTGATCACAAAATAGAAGATTTTGATTACATCAAACTAAAAAGTTTCTGTACAAACAATACTAATGCAAACAAGATTAGAAGGGAAGTAACAAATTGGGAAAATATTTTTAAAGTTAAAGGTTCTGACAAAGGTCTCATTTCCAAAATATATAGAGAACTGACCCTAATTTATAAGAAATCAAACCATTCTCCAATTGATAAATGGTCAAAGGATATGAACAGACAATTCTCAGATGATGATTTTGAAATTATATCCACTCATATGAAAGTGTTCCAAATCACTACTGATCAGAGAAATGCAAATTGAGACAACTCTGAGATACCACTATACACCTGTCAGATTGGCTAAGATGACAGGAACAAATAATGATGAATGTTGGAGGGGATGTGGGAAAACTGGGACACTGATACATTGTTGGTGGAGTTGTGAAAGAAACCAGCCATTCTGGAGAGCAATTTGGAACTATGCCCAAAAAGTTATCAAACTGTGCATACCCTTTGACCCAGCCGTACTACTACTGGGCTTATATCCCAAAGAAATACTAAAGAAGGGAAAGGGACCTGTATGTGCCAAAATGTTTGTGGCAGCTCTTTTTGTTGTAGCTAGAAACTGGAAGTTGAATGGATGTCCATCAATTGGAGAATGGTTGGGTAAGTTGTGGTATATGAAGGTTATGGAATACTATTGTTCTGTAAGAAATGACCAGCAGAAGGAATACAGAGAGGCTTGGAGAGACTTACATCAACTGATGCTATGTGAAATAAATAGAACCAGAAGATCGCTGTACACTTCAATGCTGTATGAAGATATATTCTGATGGAAGTCTCTATCTTCAACATAAAGAAGATCCAACTCACTTCCAGTTGATCAATGATGGACAGAAATAACTACACCCAGAGATGGAACACTGGGAAGTGAATGTAAACCGTTAGCACTACTGTCTATCTACCCAGGTTACTTATACCTTCGGAATCTAATACTTAATGTGCAACAAGAAAATGGTATTTACACACATATATTGTATCTAGGCTTTATTGTAACACATGTAAAATGTATGGGATTGCCTGCCATCGGGGGGAGGGAGCAGAGGGAAGGGGGGGATAACTTGGAAAAATGAATACAAGGGATAATATTATAAAAAAAAATTACTCATGCATATATACTGTGAAAAAAAATTCTAAAAAAAAAAAAAAACACCTTTGGATCTGTGCATCCAAATAATTTTCCTTCAACTAGCATTACAAGCTTCGTTAACCTGTCAGTGACATAGTAAACTTAGATATCTAATTTGAAAACTCTTATTATTAAAAGTTCATAACTTCTCTAATGAAAAGTTTTTAATAACTTGTCAAGTGTTCCCTTTTTATAAGAGAGACTGAGACTGAAACTGCAATTTTATTAATATAGGGAATTCCCAGATGGAGAAAATCCCTCCATCAATGTAGTTTACCACTTTCAATGAAACTTAAGAGGCTTGAGCACATTGCCAAAAGCCTTGAGAAGCAAATAGATGTGTTCAGTATCTGGATGTGTTAATAGCAGAACTTGAATTCAGGTCTTCCTGCCTGTAAAGCCATTATTATCAACTTTGCCACATAGTCTCTTAGAACATAATAGAATAAGACCATTGAAATAATAAAAGCAAAATAGGAACATTCAGCCTGAAACTTAGGGACTTTTATTTTTTTTTTTAAATCCATTTCTATCTTTTGTTTTTCAATCATGTGATTATAGTAGAATATTATTGTAATGTAGAATAAAATATGAAAAATGCTAAGAAAATTGAGATTTGTATTTTAGTGATGCAGCCTAAATAAGCAAAAAACAATCAATATGATAACTACAATAGTAACTACAAAAAATGACCTTGAAAGTCTTTAGAATTCTGAGCACTGCAATTACACATGATTAATAGTGAAGCATTCCTCCCACCTCTGGTGAGAGAAATCATAAAAATGAGTGCAGAGTGAGACATATATTGACAAAATTAAAAACTAAATTGCCACTTCTTAACTTGCTCATATTTTGATAGAGTGGTAAGCAAAGGCAGATTTATGGGGGCAGAGCCAAGATGCCAGAGAAAAGGCAGAAACTTGCCCAACTTCTCACCCAAACTGCTCCAAATTCCTTTAAATAATCATTCTAAATAAATTTTAGAGCATCAGAACATTCGAAAAAATTGAATAGATCATTTTCCCAACAGAAGTCAACTTAGAAGCTCAGCAGAAAAATTCTGTGACAGCAGAGTAGAAGTCCAGCATTCAGTTCTTACACATGGTATACCAGCACAGCTTTGGTCCCATATTTGAACCAGTAGTGGTACTGATGGCTCCCAAACCTCCCAGCCCAGAGACACCAAACAGGAGTTGGAAGGCCAATAGAAAAGATCTGTGGAACCAAAGTGGGACTCCAGTGCCCAATCCTACCACAAGTCTGTCCCAGTTCCAGCTGGACAGTGAGCCAGGTGAATCAGCAGCAGTTCTGGAGGCTTTTGGACCCCTCAACCCAGGGACAACAAGGAGGATTCTGAAGATCAGTGGAGAAGATCTGTGGCAATGGGGTGGGGGTCTATGGTGAAGTTCCAGTGCAGCCCCAATCAGCAAAGCCCTATCCTTGCCTAGCACACTAGATCTAATAGCTACAGTGAGGCAAGAACACACCTAACACCTAACACTGCCTAACAGGGTAGAAAAGAGTGCTTGTAATTAGATTCCAAAAAGGATTTCTGAAAGCAGCCGCTCCAAACCCCTGCACCTTAGAACAGTGCACTCTCCACCTTGGAAAAAGAGCCCTACTTTAACGAAGTTAAAAGCCCAGGAATAGGCTAAGAAAATGACCAGACAACAAAAAATGTTTCTGGCCATCGAAAGTTATTATGGTGACAAGAGAGATCAAAACATACACTCAGATGATAAAAAGGCAAAGCTCCAACATCCAAAATCTCCAGGGAAAAAGAACAATTGGGCTCAGGCCATGGAAGAGCTCAAATAATCAAATAAGAGAAATAGAAGAAAAATTAAGGAAAGAATTGAGAGAGGTACAAAAGGAAATACAAATAGCTAATGAAAAGGGAGAATGCCTTAAAAATCAAAATTAGCATTTATGAAAGGAGGTAAAAAAACTTACTGAGGAAAATAATTGCTTAAAAATAGAATTGAGCTATGAAAGCTAATGATTTTGTGAGAAATCAAGATATAATAAAGCAAAACCAAAAAATGAAAAATATAGAAAAAAATGTGAACTATCTCATTGGGAAAAACAACTAACCTGGAAAATAGATGAAGGAGAGATAATTTAAAAATCATTGGTCTACTTGAAAGTCATGATAAAAAAGACATTAACTTTCAAGAAATTATCAAAGAAAACTGTTCTAATATACTAAAACCAGAGGATTTGACAACATTGCCAAAAACATCATGCTAAAAACATGGAAGCAAGCACACAGCCTCATTTCACTCCATTGATAGCTGGAAAAGCTCTATAGCTATGCTCATTTTCCAGAACCCAGGCAAACATGCCATCATGAAATTGACTTACTATGCAGAGGAACTTCTTTGGGCAACAAAATTTTGACATAATTTTCCATAAGCTCTTATGACCGACAGTATCAAAGGTCTTGGTTGAATCTACAAATATGGTATACAGACCTTTGTTCTGCTCCTGGAATATCTCCTGGACTTAACGGGCAGTAAACACCATATCAATTTTTCCTGGGTTCCTTCTGAAGCCACAATGGCTCTCAGATAGATGACCTTTTTTCCAGATGTAAGGAGAATGCTGGAAAGACCCTTGCCAGCAATAACTAAAAAAAAAAAAGAGATCCCCCTGTGTGTCACAGGGTAATCTAAACCCTTTAACTTTATATAAATGGACAATAGAGCATCCTGGAACTCCTGGGGCATAACTTCCTTTTGCCACATACTTTGAAAAATTTCAGTCATTCTTTGTATGAGCAATGGACCATCCACTTTGTAGATCTTAATTACAATAAAATCAATGTTTTACAACATGAAAGTAGCCTAATGCTGTTCATTTTTCTTCAGTTGGAACTTCAGTTAGGAAGTGATTGATTTCAACTGGAGGTAAATAGTAAATAGTTTCAGCATTGATTGAGTATGGTTTGTTGAGAACACTATGGAAGTATTTAGCTCATTTCTCTAGGATCATGTCCTTATCACTGATCAATGGGGCGCCACCAGCACTGAGTAGTTGGGATGCACCGTTGGCCTTTGGACCATAAATAGCTTTTAGTGTGTCATAAAAATGTTTTGGATTATCATGGTCATCATACAACTGAATTTCATCTGCCTTTTTATTGAGCCCCAAATCCTGCAATTCTCTAAGTTTTGATTATACTTTACTTTTCTTGGAATTGAATGCTACCTTTTTAGAAATGGATGAACTATCCTGCTGTATACTCTGTGGAGTTCTTATTTTTCATTTGGCAGCTTCTGAATTTCCCCATCATTTTCATCAAACTAGTCAAATGCAGTGCTCTACACCAAAACTCGGAAAGCTGCCCAATTTGGCAACAAACTGTTCATTCTCAAAGAAGCACTCTAATCTGTTTACGTTAATTCTTCTAGTAGTATTTTTGAATTGGGGCTGCCACTTTTGTTGAATATGAATATTCAATTTGGAGAGGAAAAGTCTATGATCAGTCCAGCACTCTGCACCACATATTGCCTTGGACACTCTCAGAGCCTATCTGCCTGTTCTTACAATCATATAGTCTATTAAATATTAATGTTTGATTCTAAGATGCATCCATGAAGTTTCATTGCATTTAGGTAAATGGAATACAGTTTGGTAATGAGAAGGTCATGAGAAGTACATGTCTTCAATAGTAAATGACCATGACTATTTTTGTTTTCAGCTCCATTCCTCCCAAGGATTTTCTGCCATATCTATTCATCTGAGCCTACCCTAATATTAAAGTCATCCAGAATTATAATCGTGTCCTCTTTGGCACATTGATCATAAGGGAATCCAGGTCTTCATAAAAAATTTTTTACCTCATCAGGGTTTGTCATGGTGGGAGCAAAGACACTGATAATAGTAACATGGCATTTTCCTGCAAGGGGCAATTGCATTGTCATGAGCCTGTCATTCACTCCTTTTGGAAGGCATATGAGCTTATTTACTAGATTAGTTTTGATTGTAAAACCTACACCAGCTCCATAGTGGTCCCTTTAATTGAGGCTACTTCCAAAACATAGGCATCCAGCTCCTACTTCACTAAGATGGCCTTCATTTGCCAGCCTTGTTTCATTGAGGGATGCTATTTGAATGAGATCTCTCCCAGGAATAGCTGTTTTCTCTCAGGGCTACTAGATTTTGTGTTCTCTATAGGTGTATGCACATTCCATGTACCAATGGTGAAAGGAACCAACTTTTCTGAAACTTTTGTGCATATCTAAGTGTCTTGACCACAGAGTGTGATCTCACTTGCTATAGTGATCACAGGCCAGGGTTGGGTAACAATTCTTAGGACACCTTTTCTAGCCTCTTACTCACACATGGAGATTAGCAGTGCATTCCTTAAAAGACTGCTCACTCACTCAAAGGGCTGCTGAATTCCACTGCCACTTCCAGTGGGATGACCCTATGACCTAAGCCACCTGTGGGTATGGTTGTAATTAAAGCTCCCATGTATCCACACCTGTTGCTTTATCACTCACCTATAACCATAGGGCTTTGAAATAGGTAGAAATGGTCAAATGGCATGGTGATGTCTTTTGGTTCATGAGTAAATCAGATTTAAGTGAGGCAGAGTTGTATGAAGTTTTCAGGCTCATTCTTTCTCCTAAAGCTACCACTGTCCAATGCCAGGACAGAGTAAAGATGACTAGTGATGACTCAAGATGCAGTGGATACCCTTGATGTCTTCAATGTCTAACCATGCTCTGAGTGCTCCAAAACAACTGCTTCACTTGCCTTCACAGCCACTGGAACAAATTATTCTCATCCAACCATTCCAAAAGGGGAAGTCTTTACATGCCTGAGATAAGCATTCATAGAGCTTGAGACCCTTTGGTTACCCTTAACCTATTTTAGCCTATATGCCAAATTGTTTTACTAGGGTGTGACCACTGTCCATGCTACAGAGGTACACCAGAGGTGTCTTCCCTGAATACTCCCTACACCCTAGTTTTTGGTACTATGTTATCTAAGTACAAAGAAAAAGATATTCCTTAGCATAGCATTGGGAGTTCAATCGCAATGTGATTGTGAGTTTTAATATCTAATTGGATGTATAAGCATCTCATTTCATAACTACCCTATAGAATTACTATTAATGAGGACAGGAGGTATTGGTAAATATTTAACAATTGGCTCTTCAAAAGCACATGGAATACATGTAAGTTTAATCAGCATTATTGACATTTTTATATTTTCTTCATCATTTTATTAAATTTAGATCAAGGATAAGGAAAGTGTTTTTTTTTTGTTTTTTTTTTTTTTTGCAAAAGATCAAAGCGTGAATATGTTAGGCTTTATGAGTCTAGAGGCAAAATCAGAAATATTATGGAGATATTTATATAATGAGAGAGGAAAAATTCCATAATTTTTACTTATGAGAATAAAAATATAACAATAAAATTGAATATATTTTTGTAATACATTTCTACTAATGAGAAGAATGGAATTATTTGTGGTAGGGATGGTATTTTGCTTAATTGGGACTCAAAGTTAGTATTTCCTATCACTTAAATCAATTGCAAATGTTCAGCTGTTGATTTGCAATGAGAATTAGCATTATGTATATTTTTTTTGCATGATATATTTTTAAAATATCTTTTTAGAGAGATAGGCCCTGCCAAATACTGATATCAATTCATAAATATTTTAATTTAAATCAGTATATTCATTGTTTGGAAAAAATTATAGAATTTTATTACATTCTTCACTTAATTATTTTCTAGCATGTCAATCTAGCAGATTAATCACTTTCATTGAAGGCTAGATAGAGCTCCTTCACAAATGAATTTTAAAATATAGAAATTCGTTTTGTATTTGCATCAAGGTCTCAAAAATGCTGAAGCTATATTTGACCTCAACAAATATCTGCTGCAAATTTTTGTAGAAGGGGAGATTTCACTTCTCATACTTTAGTTCTTTTAACTCTTGACAGTTTAAGAAGTGCACAAAGCATCTGGATGTTATTTGTGATACAAACAATATTATCTGCCATCAAATACTTATAAATTTCACACGTAAATGCTTTTTTTACCTTGTAGTTTTAAGTTGAATTCATTAAGAAACATCAATTCTGTAGCAAAAGCTAATTTTCGGTGCCGTTTAGTATCCAGTGGAAATTGTTGAGGGCAATTCTCATTGCCAAAAAAATTCAAGTCTTGGCTGTGAGCTCCAAAAAAAATCACAATAAAATTTTTTCCTACTCCTTTTTTGTTGTTTTGACATGATGAATATGCACTGCTAATAAAAAAAAATGTTGGCATATGATGAGGATACATGTGGCACTCAAAAATACTCTTGAATTATAACTATCATTGTGATTTGTAGAGTACTGAGTAGTGGTGCAAAGTGATCAGAGTCCTGGGCTCTGTGAACATTACTCAACTCTGCCATATATATCATGAAAACAGTCATAAACAATAATAAATGATTGAGCATGGTTGTATCCCAACAAACTTCATTTAAAATTGTAAAAACCATTAATAGCTCAAAGATCATACAAAAACAAAGTTGGCCAGATTTGAACCAATGTCATAATTTGTTGACCTCCAGTCTTGATAATGAATAAAACAATAAATGAAGTTGGTTTATGTCAGCACATTCTAGAATGAAACCATATTTAATAAATTTGACCTACAGATATAAGTTGATGTTACAAAGAAATTCCTAGAATCTCAAATTTGAAAAGGACTTTTAAAATCACCAAGGCCAAACTATAATTGAGCAACATTTCCTCTTAGAATATGCTTAAAAGGTAGACAGGCTCTGCCTGAAGACATCCAATAATTTTTTTAAAATACCTCATATAAAATTTTGTTTCATTTTTCCTTTTGTGATGCTATAATCTAACTTCTGTTCATTACTCATAATTCTACCCTCCGAGACCCATCAAAATAATCCTAATCTAACTTCTATACAACAGTCCTCTATATGATGAACTATCATATTCTTTCAAGTTTCCTATTTTAAGGTTAAATTCCTACCCTCCTCAGTTAAACCCTATCTACCTTAGTTTTAAGTGGTTTTGATATCAGTTATCTTGTTATTGAGTTTATTCTAAATGTCTTCTCTAAAATATGACATTTTTTATAGTTACAATCTGTATAGAGTTCCACAGAGGATAGAGACACAGCTGTTGTTCAATAGTTTCACTCATGTCTGACTCTTCAGACAATGGAATAGTTTGCCATTTCCTTCTCCAGCTCACTTTACAGCTGAGGAAATTAAATGTTTGCCCAGGGTCACACAGCTAGTAAGTGTCTGAGGCCAGATTTGAACTCAGGAAGATGAATCTTCCTGATTGCAGGCCTGGTGCTCTGTGCATTATTGTACCATCTAGCTGCCCTGGGTAATGCTAATGAAAGTAATAGCTAGATAGTGCAGGGGATAGAGCACTACCTCTGATCTTAGGAGGAGGAGTTGAGTTCAAATGTGATCTCCAACACCTACCAGCTATATGACCCTGGGCAAATCATTGAATTCCAATTGCCTCACTAAAAAAAAAAAAAAAAAAAAAAAAAAAAAAAAAAAAAGATAGTGTTAATTAAGTCTAGATTTGCTTTTTAAAATTGAATTTGCAACACACCAATGAACAGAATGATCTGTACCATTGAATAGAGTACTCATATTGTTGAGGTTCCAAGTCTACTGAGATATTGAAGTTAAAATTCTAAAGTAAATATGCATATATATGTCATCTTGTACAGCACATCATTATTTAAAAAATAATTTGAAGGTGACATTTCATTTCTAATACATGTCAATTAAGTACAGAAAATTCCCCATATAATTATTTTAAATATATAATAGCATAATAAAGTTCTGCTTTCTTAACATTAAAGAATTTAATCTCATCTCACTTTCCATATTATTAATATTTTAAATTTGCTTAGGCTTTACAGCTTTTCCAAAATATTTAATTTGTTCTCTCGTAGTCTGCAGAGTAATTATAATATCATTTATCAAATTTAAGACTAAAATTTAGTTGTAATTGGTTAGGAATCATTAAGATTAATTTTTACACTTCTATGCTATGCTAAATTACATATATTTTCTTTTATTTTTACTGCCACTTGTTTTTCATCTTTAAAAAATTATCACTTTTGTGCTTCACAAAAATAACATTAATTAAAGAAAAAGCTTCCTCAGAAGTATAGGTGAAATCATTTGTACATTAAAGTGGTGATAAAAGAGAATATTTACTATACACACATACATGTATTCTATTATGTAACTCAAAGATAAAGATGAGGAAAACAAAAACTAAATGTAAGTTTATATTCCAAATGCGTTAATTTATGTGGACATACATATGTGATGTACATAGCATTCTATCTGGTAAAGGAGTGAATGTTTGTTTAAGTGGAAATAATTTTAATAACTATATGTAGTATTTTGCTTCTCCTCCTTTGTTTCTCTGACATTCTGATCCTTATTTTTGACCATAATTTTATCATAGCCCAGAGCATTATATGATTTTAACTGCATCAAACCTTAGAGATTATCTAAACAATCCTTCTTTCTAAACTGTCAGCACCAAAGTGATCGCATGAGACATTCCACTGATATCGAACCAGTTCTAAGCAGGATATGAGCTTAGAAAACCGCCAAACACTAGGGATGCTAAGATTAATGGAATTAGAAGTTTTAGTCCTGCTGGCAGATCTCATTATTGTTATTTTCGGTTTTTAAAAAACAGCTTTAATTTAGGTAAATCATGTTAAGTATTCAACATAGAATTTCTAAAAAAAATAATAATAATAACTTATGATATTGAGAACTTGTAGTTTTCAACAAAAGAACAGCAATGAATATACTCTAAGGGGATGACAAACCTCCTGCTACATTTTTTTTTACATTTGCCAGTAGAAAATATATTCCCAAACATAAAAGAAAATGAAGCTGCTGGAGGGACTCAGAAATCTAAATGAGTGATCAAGTGAGTACAATACAACAAGATAAATTTATCAATAGAAATTTTCAAAGATCTTCTGAACAATACATTTCTACTAAAATAGGGGTCTCAATTCACAAGGAAATCAAGAGTTTCCCTGTCACTGTGCCTTAAGGATTTTCTTAAGGATACGGTAGTTCTGCTTCTTTGGAATTATGATTCACTGGGCAACAGATGAATTGATTTTCAACTTTCTAAATGAAATGACAATTGGGTAAGAGACACTCAACTGTGAGAGGTAGTCCACTTTGTAGGTTCTATGAAATATTTGCATAAATATGACAAGAGAAAAAGGATTTGAATATACTAAAAATCTAATATGTATCCAAGTCTCCCAAAAATTATGTAGAACAGAAAGAACTGTTACAAGAACAATTGTATCAAAAGTTGCACATTCTGCTTGAAGTCTATCATAAGTCATTTAATTTTAGAGATAGCTCTGACTTCTCCTACTCTGTATCATGTATCATTCATTTACTACACTTTTCTCAGATATTAAATTGATCTGGTCAAATTGTCACTTTCCTAAACTTACTTCTTCCTATGATAAAGTTCCCTACAACAAGATTTTGTAAAAGACAGATCAATAATCTGCATTGTTCTCTATTATTAATTCATAAAATCAGTTTGTTTTTTTCCAAAAATGAATATAAATGACCTTGAGAATTTTTTTTCTGATAGGAATGTATAGTTTATATTGAGGGATTCTAACACTTTCCCTAGTTTCCTTGGTAAAGATAAATATAATAAACTCAGTCAACTATCTGTAGTTGCTTTTAACATGAGTATTCTGAATAAAACTCAGATTCCTCTCCCCCAAAAAGGCTATAATTTTAACTATCCTCTTCGATTGAAAACATAAAACTAGGCCAACGGAAAGTATTTGCTACTTTTAGTAATTGCTTAGACATTATTTAGGAAAAAAAAGAAACAAAGGCTAATATTCCATATTTCACTATGACAGAACCCAAGTGCATTGAAGAAGATGATGAAAAAGTAGTAAGGGTACTCTTCAGTTTGCTGCCATACAACTGAAGCAAGAAACTGAAAAAGAACCTTAAAAGGACAAAAGTGATTAAAAACATCAAAAATAAACTGTAGGAGGGAAGGTCACAGAACTGTTTTTTTTTTGTTTTGTTTTGTTTTGTTTTGTTTTTTAACTTGGAGGGAAAAATATAGCAGAGGCTTCATATTACTATGATAGAAGATATAAGCAGAATCCTCCTGGAAAAACCTGGAAGGACTTACATGAGCTAATGTAAAGTGATGAGTAGAATCAGGAGGACATTGTATGTAGTAACAGCAATTTTGTATAATGATCAACTGTTTACTTTCTGAAATTATTACTTTATGCAATCCAAGATAATTTTCAGCACTTATAATAAAAAATCCTATCTACCTCAAAAAAACAACTGAAGTTTGAATTGAGTTGGAATGCAGAATGAAGCATATTTTTAAAAACTTTCTTTTTCATTTTTTGTTTGATCTGGTTTATTTCACATGACCAATATGGAAACATATTTTGCATGATTGCACATGTATAATCTATATCAAATGGTTTATCATCTCATAGAGGAGGGAGGTAAGGAAAATGGTGGGAATTTGGAATTATAATTTTTTAAAATGAATGTTAAAATTATTTTTACATATAATTGGGAAAGACATTATTTTTAAAAACATAAGTAGTACAAAAACTTGTCAGGCATCATAGAATCTATCCTAAGAGGCAGATTCCAAGACTCCTCTAGTGGAAGACAAAAAGGTTATGTTAAATGAAAAAAGTGCAAAGGACAACAACCAAAAAATGAATAGACAAATAGAGCAAATCATGAGGCTGAAGAAGACTTTTTGTTTTTCTTTGAAAACTCAACTATAAACTCAATCTTTTTTTTTTAATTTATGTTCTACAATGTTGATGTTATGATAATTTATAAGATCATGTAATCTTTATAGATTTGAAAACAAATGGGGCCTTAGAAAGTATTTAGTTCCTAACCCCTCCCCCAAATTTTATGGATGAAAAATCTGAGCCCTTGAGAAATGTTGAAGTTAATACTAGTAGCAAATGAGAATGGCTTCTGACCTCATTATCCAATTAAAACTGCTCTCTCCAATTAACTTTAAATTGCCAAATCTAATGGAATTTTTTCAGTCCTTATTCTTCTTGATCTCTTTATAGTCACTGACACTGTTCATCATCCTCTTCTGACTGATTGTTCCTTCAGAGTATCCTTTGCTGGAACTTCATCCAGGTTATACCCATTAACCTCTTGTCTGCATTTTTTATACTATCTCACTTGATGATCTCATTAACTCCCATGGATTCAATTACAATTTCTCTGGAAATAGTTCCCCGATCTATTTATCCAGCCATTTCTCCTCACTTTCAATATTTCATTAATAACTTCCTTTTGAACATTTCAAATTGCAAGTGCTATAGGCAATGCAAATGCAACAGATCTAAAACAAAACTCATTTCCCCCCTTAAATTCTCCTTTCTTCTCAATTTTTCTGTTACTATTATGGATATTATCTTCCCAATCATCTCAACTCACAGTTTTTTTTTTTTTTTCCTCATACTCACTTCACCTATTCAGTCTTTCTTTGGGTCTTGTTTCTCCCTTCACAATATATGTCATATATGTCCCCTTCTTTCCACTCACAATAACTGTTATAGAATTTCATCCCTATCTATCTATCTATCTATGAATCTATCATAGTATCTAAATACAGAAAACTGTTAGATATAAACAATTATAGAGTTCACTCTGAGTAAAAAGGGAGTAGTAGATGGGAATATTTTAACATCTTTCCATCTTCACAAATTCATTTTGTATACCTTTTCCAAAGACTTAAAAAAGGAAAAATACCTATCTGCTTATTTCATCTTTGATTCCCTTATCATCTTTGTCCAAATTAAATGCTATTTAATTTATTTATTGTATTTTGAATTTGTGGTTGTCTCCCTTCTTTCCTCCCAATCCTGTACTATAGAAGGCCATTATTTGACTACATACCTACACACATGTATATGTACACACATACACATATGTATCTATATACACATTGTTATACATGCTTGTATACATACATGTTTTAAGTGAAACTATATTATACATATTCTATATATCAGCTCTCTGCAGAGGTGAATAGTATCTTCCTTCATAAGTACTTTCTAGATGATTTGAATATTGATCTGGTTCAGAATAGCTTAGTTGTTCACAGTCACTCTTCAAACAATATTGTTGTTATTATATATGACATTCTCTTGGTTCTGCTCAGTTTACTCTACATCATTTCATGCAAGTCTCTATGTTTTTCTAAAATCAACCTGCTCATTTATTATTGCTTACAGTACAGTAGTACTCCATCACAATCATATACTACAATTTATATAGCCATTTCCCAAGTGATGATATCCCCTCAGTTTCCAGTTCTTTGCCACCACAAAGAGAGCTGCTATAAACATTTTGGAACAGGTTCTTTTCCTTTTTCCCTGATCACCTTGGGAAATAGATCTCTAACCATAGTATTGCTAGGTTAAAAAGTATATCCAATAATCATTGGATATAATTACAGATTGCTTTCTAAAATGGTTGGATCAATTCATGGTTCTACCTATAGCATATTAGTGTCCCAATTTTTCCATATCCCTTCCAGCATTTGTCATCTTCCCCTTCTATCATTTTAGTCAATCTTACAGGTGTGAGATAGTATCTTAAAATTGTTTTAATTTGCATGCATTTAATCAATAAATATTTTAGGGATTTTTTTTTTCATATGATTATATGTAGCTAGATTTCTCCTTCCAAAATTTGCCTGTTCATATCTTTTAACATTTATCAATTATGAAAAAACTAACATCCTTATAAATTTGACAAAATTCTCTATATATTTGAGATACAAGGTCTTTATCCAAAAAGCTGTCTATGAAATTTCCCCCAGTTTTCTGAGTTCCCTATAATCTTGGCTATATTGACTTTATTTCTACAAACTCTTTTTAATTTAATGTAAGCAAATCCCTTGATACTCTCTATAGCGTGATTATTTATGAATTCTTCTCTTGTCCATAAACTTGATAGGTAATATGTTCCATGTTCTGCTTTCTTTATGATATATCCTTCTATGTCTCGGTCATGTATTCATTTTGACCTTATATTGGTAAATGTGTAAGACATTGGTTTATATCTAATTT
Source organism: Sminthopsis crassicaudata (assembly GCF_048593235.1). Lineage (NCBI taxonomy): Eukaryota > Metazoa > Chordata > Mammalia > Dasyuromorphia > Dasyuridae > Sminthopsis > Sminthopsis crassicaudata. Next base: position 119,141,733 of record NC_133621.1, read on the forward strand.
CTGCCAGATTGCTTTCTAGTTTTTCCAACAATTTTTAACCAGTCCTTATCCCCAAAGCTTATTTATATTTTTTCATTAAATCTTTTGACATTCTTGACCTTTAATCTTCCAAAAACAATTTTGTTATTTTTTCAATGTCAATAAAATAATTTGTCAGTAATTTGATTGAAATAGCACCAAACAAGTAAATTAGTTATGTAAAATTATTATTTTATTATATTGGTATGGTTCACCCATTACCAATTAACATTTCTCTCATTATTTTAATCTGACTTTATATGAATAAAAATTGTTTTATAATTATGTTTATGTAGTTCCTGGGTTTGTCTTAGCAGGTACACTCCCAGATATTATATATATTTATATTATCTCTTTTTGAAGTGCTTTGTTCGTGATATATAGAAATGCTGGTGATTTGTATAATTTATTTTAAATACTGCTACTTTGCTAAAATTATTATTTCAATATACGTTTTAGTTGAATCTCTAGCATTTTCCAAGTATATACTATATTGTCAGTTTTATTACATCAATACTCATTCTGAGTCTTTCGATTTCTTTTTAGTATCATTGCTATTGATAGCATTTCTAGTACAATATTAAATAATATTGGTGAAAACAGGCATTTTTGTTTCATTACTGATCTTTGTAGGAAGACTTTTAGTTTATTCTCATTACAGGTAATACTTGCTGATGGTTTTAGGTAGATGTTTCTTATCATTTTAGGGTTTTAATAGGAACAAGTGTACTTTGTCAAAAGCTCTTTCTACATCTATTGATTAAATCATATAACTTTTGTAACTTTTATTATTGATATAATCAACTTTGCTAATAACTTTTATATATTCTAGTTATAAACTCACTTAATAACAATGCATAATCTTTGTGATATACTATTGCAGTCTCTTAATATTTTATTTAAGATTTTTGAACAATATCCATTAGTGCAATTGGTCTATAATTGTCTTTCTCTGTTTTTATTCTTTCTGCTTTAGGTATCAGCACCAAAGTTGTTTCATAAAAAAAGTTTGTTTCGACTATATGATCCTGATGCTTTTTTTTTCTTTTTAAGAAGCTCATGTATAGATTGTTCAATGTCTTTCTTCTGTTATTTCAGGCAGTTTACTTTTTTGTGAGTAGTCTTCCATGTCACTTAAATTGCTAAATTTATTTAGCATATGATTGGGCAAAAGAACTCCTGAGAATTTCTTTATTTTCCATGGTTTGTTTACCCTTTTCATTTATGATAATAGTGATTTGATTTTCTTCTATCTTTTTCTTTTTAAAATCCTATTAACCAATGGTTTGCCTTTTCCCCCATAAAACTAACTCCTACCTTTATTGATTTAATGGTTTTCTTAAATTCAATTTTTATTAATCTTACCTTTAATTTTTAGAATTGCCAATTTGATTTTTAATTAAAGATTTTAAATTCTTAATTGCATGCCTAATTGATTGATCTGTTCTTCTATTTTATTTATGTAAGCATTTAGAGTTATAAATTTTCCTATGATTACTGTTTTTGCCTTATCCTGTAAGTTTTAGCATGTTGTCTCATCATTCTTTTTAATAAAAGTATTATTGTTTCTAGAACTTGCTCTTTAACACATTCATTCTTTAATATTAGGTTATTTGGTCTTCAATTAATTTTAATCCATATTTTTGTGATCTTTTTTAAATGTAATTTTTATTACATTATGATCTAAAAAGGATGCAGTTCTACAATTCGTTATACAATTTTTATGTCCTAATATATGGTCAAATTTTGCAAAAGCAATGTATACCATTAAGAAAATATATTCTTTTCCATTCTCATTCAATTCCTTATGTTTCTCAGATCTACCTAATCAAAGATTGTATTGATTTGACATTTACAAAAAAATTTATTTAGTTCTGAGAAAAGGAGGTTCAAGTCCCCTTCTATTATAGTTTAACTATTTTCACCTATAATTCATTTACCTTTTCCTTGAAAAACCTGGATGCCAGATAATTTTATGTATGTATAATATATGTATATACATATGTATATATTATTGATATAACTTCATAATTATTATTACATTCATTACTTTATTATTATTTATTATTGATATTGCTTCATTATACATTTTAACATCATGTACTTTGCCTGTTTATCTCCTTTAATTAAATCTAATTTAGCTATAGATTTGTCTGAGTTGATGACTATTACCTTTTTTTTTTTTAATATCAGCTAAAGTATAATAAATGTCACCTCAGTTCTTTATTTTTACTGTGTGTATATCTCATTTTAAATGTGTTTCTTGGAAAAAACATATTGCTGGGTTCTGTTTTTTATACATTCTGCTTTTAATCTTATGAGTGAATTCATCGTACTAATATTCAAAGTTATAATTACTAAATGTGCATTCCCTCTACCCTATTTTTTCTTACTGTTTTTCCTTTCTTCTCTCTTTTTAACTTCTCCTTTCTCAGAAGTCTAATATACTTTTGAGCACAGCCCCCCTAATATGCACACCCTTCTAAAAATCCCTTCCTTATTCTATCCCCTTACCCCACTATTTCTCTTTAAATTTTGTTTAATTTAATTTAATTTAAATTAATTTTTTATGTTTTTTTATTAATTTTATAATCGTAGCTTTTTTTTGACAGTACATATACATAGGTAATTTTTTTTTTTACAACATTATCCCTTGTACTCCCTTCTGTTCCGAATTTTTCCCCTCCATCCCTCCACCATCTCCCCTAGATGGCAGGCATTTCCATACATATTAAATATCTTATAGTATATCCTAGGTACAATATATATATATATATATATATATATATATATATATATATATATATATATATATATATATATATGTGCAGAACTGAATTTTGTTGTTGTTGTTGTTGTTGCTGCAAAGGAAGAATTGTATTCTGAAGGTAAAAATAATATGGGAAGAAAAAAAATGCTCAGAGTTTACATTCATTTCCCACTGTTCCTTTTCTGGGTGTAACTGATTCTGTCCATTATTGATCAATTGGAATTGGATTAGCTCTTCTCTATGTTGAAGATATCCACTTTCATCAGAATACATCCTCATACAGTATCATTGTTGAAGTGTATATTGATCCCCTAGTTCTGCTCATTTCACTCAGCATCTGTTGATGTAAGTCTCTCCAAACCTCTCTATATTCCTCCTGTTGGTCATTTCTTAAAGAACAATAATATTCCATAACATTCATATACCATAATTTACCCAATCATTCTCCAATTGATGGACATCCATTCATTTTCCAGTTTCTAGCCATTACAAAAAGGGCTGCCACAAACATTTTGGCACATACAGGTCCCTTTCCCTTCTTTAGTATTTCCTTGGGATATAAGCCCAGTAGTAGCACTGCTGGATCAAAGGGTATGCACATTTTGATACCTTTTTTGGGCATAATTCCAGATTGCTCTCCAGAATGGTTGGATTCATTTACAACTCCACCAAAATGCATCAGTGTCCCAGTTTCCCCATAGCCCCTTCAAACATTCATCATTATTTGTTCCTATCATCTTAGCCAATCTGACAGGTGTGTAGTGGTATCTCAGAGTTGTCTTAATTTGCATTTCTCTGATCAATAGTGATTTAGAACACTCTTTCATGACTGGAAATAGTTTTAATTTCATCATCTGAAAATTATCTATTCATGTTCTTTGACCATTTATCAATTGGAGAATGACTTGATTTCTTGTAAATTAAAGTAAATTCTCAGTATATTTTGGAGATGAGGCCTTTATCAGAACCTTTAACTGTAAAAATGTTTTCCCAATTTGTTACTTCCCTTCTAATCTTGTTTGTATTAGTTTTATTTGTGCAAAACCTTTTTAATTTGATGTAATCAAAATTTTCTATTTTGTGATCAATAATGATCTCTAGTTCTCCTTTGGACACAAATTCCTTCCTCCTCCACAAGTCTGAGAGGTAAACTATCCTATGTTCCTCTAATTTATTTATGATCTTGCTCTTTATGCCTAAATCTTGGACCCATTTTGATCTTATCTTATTATGTGGTGTTAAATGTGGGTCCATGCCTAGTTTCTGCCATACTAAATTCCAGTTTTCCCGGCAGTTTTTGTCAAATAATGAATTCTTATCTCAAAAGTTGGGTTCTTTGGGTTTGTCAAACACTAGATTGCTATTTTTATTCACTATCTTGCCCTGTGAACCTAACCTATTCCATTGATCAACTAGTCTATTTCTTAGTCAATACCAAATGGTTTTGGTGACTGTTGCTTTATAATATAATTCTAGATCAGGTACAGCTAGACCACCTTCATTTTTTTTTTCATTATTTTCCTTGAAATTCTCAACCTTTTGTTGTTCCATATGAATTATGTTGTTATTTTTTCTAGGTCATTAAAATAGTTTCTTGGAAGTCTGATTGGTATAGCACTAAATAAATAGATTAGTTTAGGGAGTATTGTCATCTTAATTATATTCACTCGGCCTATCCAAGAGCACTGAATGTCTTTTCAATTATTTAAATCTGACTTTATTTTTGTGGCATATGTTTCGTAATTTTGCTCATATAATTCCTGACTTTCCTCTGGTAGATATATTCCCAAATATTATATACTATCGACAGTTATTTTGAATGGAATTTCTCTTTGTATCTCTTGCTCTTGGATTGTGTTGGTAATGTATAAAAATGCTAAGGATTTATGTGGATTTATTTTGTATCCTGAAAATTTGCTAAAGTTCTGAATTATTTCTAATAGCTTTTTAGCAGAGTCTTTGGGGTTCTCTAAGTATACCATCATGTCATCTGCAAAGAGTGATAGTTTGATTTCCTCATTTAATACACTAATTCCTTGAATCTCTTTCTTGGCTCTTATTGCCGAGGCTAGCTTTTCTAGTACTATATTGAATAGTAATGGTGATAGTGGGCAACCTTGTTTCACTCCTGCTCTTACAGAGAAAGGTTCCAGTTTATCGCCATTACATATGATGTTTACTGATGGTTTTAAATATATGCTCCTTATTATTTTAAGGAATAGTCCATTTATTCCTATACTCTCAAGCGTTTTTAGTAGGAATGGATGTTGGATTTTATCAAATGCTTTTTTTGCATCTATTGAGATGATCATATGGTTTTTATTAATTTGATTGTTAATATGGTCAATTATACTAATAGTTTTCCTAATATTAAACCAGCCCTGCATTCCTGGTATAAATCCTACTTGATCATAGTGTATTATCCTGGAGATGATTTTCTGAAGTCTTTTTGCTAATATCTTATTTAAGATTTTAGCATCAATATTCATTAAGGAGATTGGTCTATAGTTTTCTTTCTCAGTTTTCAATCTACCTGGTTTAGGTATCAGTACCATGTCTGTGTCATAAAAGGAATTTGGTAGGACTCCTTCAATCCCTATTTTTTCAAATAGTTTATATAGCATTGGAGTTAGTTGTTCTTTAAATGTTTGGTAGGATTCACATATAAATCCATCTGATCCTGGGGATTTTTTCTTAGGAAGTTGTTTAATAGCTTGTTCTATTTCTTTTTCTGAAATGGGACTATTTAGTCTACATACTTCTTCCTCTGTTAATCTGGGCAAGCTGTATTTTTGAAGGTATTATTCTATTTCATTTAAGTTATCAAATTTATTGGCATAAAGTTGAGCAAAGTAGCTCCTATTTTTCTAATTTCCTCTTCATTAGTGGTGAGTTCTCCCTTATCATTTTCAAGACTAACAATTTACTTTTTCTCTTTCCTTTTTTTAATCAGATTTACTAAGGGTTGTCTATTTTGTTGGTTTTTTCATAGAACCAACTCTTAGTTCTATTAATTAATTCAATAGTTTTTTTTTTTTTTTACTTTCAATCTCACCTTTTATTTTTAGAATTTCAAGGTTTGTGTTTGGGGGGTTTTAATTTGTTCCTTTTCTAGCAATTTTAGTTGTAAGCCCAATTCGTTGACCCTCTCTCTATTTTATGCAAGTAGGCCTCTAGAGATATAAAACTTCCCTTTATTACTGCTTTGGCTATATCCCACACATTTTGGTATGATGTCTCATTATTGTCATTTTCTTGGGTGAAGTTATTAATTATGTCCATGATTTGCTGTTTCACCCAATCATTCTTTAGTATAAATCATTATTTAGTTTCCAATTATTTTGGTCTATTTTCCCCTGGCTTTTTATTAAATGTAATTTTAATTGCATTGTGGTCTAAAAAGGATGCATTTACTATTTCTGCCTTACTGCATTTGCTTTTGAGGTTTTTATGTCCTAGTATGTGATCAATTTTTGTATAGGTTCTATGAACTGCTGAGAAGAAAGTATACTCCTTTCTGTCTCCATTTAGCTTTCACCAAAGATCTATCATATCAAACTTTTCTAGTATTCTATTTACCTCTTTGACTTCTTTCTTATTTATTTTGTGGTTTAATTTATCTAATTCTGAGAGTGCAAGGTTGAGATCTCCCACTATTATAGTTTTGCTGTCTATTTCTTCTTGCAGCTCTCTTAATTTCTCTTTTAGATGCTTTTTAGATGCTCTTAATTTCTCTTTTAGATGCTGCACCACTTGGTGCATATATGTTTAATATTGATACTGCTTCATTATCTATGCTACCCTTTAGCAGGATATAATGCCCTTCCTTATCTCTTTTAATTAGATCAATTTTTGTTTTTGCTTGATCTGAGATGAGGATGGCTACCTCTGCTTTTTTGGCTTTGCTTGAAACATAGTAGATTCTGCTCCACCCTTTTACTTTTAGTTTGAATGTATCACCCTGCTTCAGGTGTGTTTCCTGTAAACAACATATAGTAGGATTCTGACTTTTAATTCAATCTGCTAACTGCTTCCTCTTTATGAGGGATTTTACCCCATTCACATTTATGGTTAGAATGACTAATTCTATATTGCTTACAATCCTGTTAACCACTGCTTATGCTTTTCTCCTTTCATTCCCTCTTACCCCCCTACCCAGTATTAAACTTGTGAACACCACTTGCTTTGAACAGCCTTCCCTTTTTAGTATCCCTCCCCCACGTTAAGTGCCTCTTTCTATTTTACCTCTTTTTCTCACAATTTCTGTATTGCCTTCCCCTTAGCTTACTCCTTCCCTCTCACTTTTCAATGAAGTGGAAGAAGTTTCACCATAAATCGAATATTTTTATTGTTTCACACTATGTTAATCTCCCTCCTTTCTTTCTTTCAGATGTAATAGGTTACTTTTCCCTCTTCATGAGACATAGTACCACCCCTTTACCCTTTTTTATGATATAATTTCCTTTCCACCTCTAGTTTCTAGGACAAATTATACATATATTCTTTACTTATCTTTATGGCAGAAATATAGTTCTCAAGATTTCTTTTTACTTTTTTTGAAATCTCTTGAGTTCCTTATTTGAAGACCAAACATTTTGTATAGGTCTGGTTTTTTCATCAAAAATAGATGGAATTCATTTATTTCGCTAAATGTCCATCTTCTTCCCTGGAAAATGATGCTCATTTTTGCTGGGTAAGTTATTCTTGGCTGCATACCAAGTTTCTTAGCCTTTCAGAATATCATGTTCCAGGCCCTTTGTTCTTTTATGTAGACGCTGCTAGATCCTGGGTTATCCTTATTGTGGCTCCTCCATATCTGAATTGCTTTTTTCTAGCAGCTTCCAGTATTTTTTCCTTCATCTAATGGTTCTTGAACTTGGCCACTATATTTCTTGGCATTTTGATTTTAGGGTTCCTTTCAGTAGGTTATTGATGAATTTTTTCAATGTCTACTTTGTTTCCTAAACATCTGGGCAGTTCTCTTTGATAATTTCCTGGAAAATAGTGTCCAGGCTCTTTTTTTCCTCTCATTTTTTTCAGGGAGTCCGATTATTCTCAAATTGTCTCTCCTGGATCTGTATTCCAGTTCTGTTGTCTTTCCAATAAGGTACTTGACATTCATTTCAATTGTTTCATTTCTCTGGTTTTGCTTGACTACTTCTTGGTTTCTCCTTGAGTCATTCATTTCTACTTGTTTGAGTCTAATTTTCAATGATGTATTTTCTTCACTCACTTTTTTATATCTTTTTGTAATTGTCCAGTTGAGTTTTTAAGTGAGTTTTTTTCTTCTATGGAATTTTTTTTTCCATTTCATGCATTTTATTTTTTAAAGAGCTGTTTTCTTTTTCCAACTCACTAATTTTATTTCTCAATGATTTGGTCTCTTTATCCACTCTGGATAATTTCTCCAGACTCTCTTGCCAAGCTACCCTTCCCTTTTCTCATTTTTCTTCTAGCTCTCTTGTGAGAGCCTTTTTGATTTCCTCTGTGAGAGTCTTTTGCATTGAGGAGCAGCTCATATCCCCCTTAGGGGATTCCTCTGGAGACAATCTGCTTTTAGTCTCCTCAGTATTTGAAGTCTGCTCTCTCTCCATACAGAAGCTGTCAATGGTTAGAGCCCTTTTAAATTTTTTGTTCATTTTGTCAGAGCGGAATTGAAGAAAACAAATTGACAAGAGAATCAATTGGTCTGTTTCTCGGGGGGATGGGGCTGAATGGTGTTAACGGGCTTTCTCTACAGACTACAGAAGATAGTAGTGAGCCACTAACAGGACAGAGATGGCTGTACTGCATCTGGGCTCTGAGGCTCTGAGAAAGTGCTGAGTCACTCCGGGTGAGGGTGGGGGTGGCTGGATCCTGAGAGACGCTAGCTTTCCGGGGTTTTATTCTTCACTTCAGGTGTCTACACCTTCTCTGCTGCTCCTGGCTTGCTGCCAAACAAAACATCCACACTGGGGTAAAAGTCTTTTTGCAGAAGCAGAAGAGATCGTACCCCTCCCCCCCTCTGGTCTGAGCTGTGTGAGCTGCCTGTCTCACTCTTGCTGCCTGCCCTCAGTCTGAGCCCAGTCTGTTTGTCCCCTCCCCTGAGCAAACACAGACCTCAAGGATGTCTTCTGTTGGTGATTATTTGTGGGTTTTTTTTTTCAGGTCAAGCATTAACTCTGAGGCTTGTCATGAATTAAATCCTGAGAGAAAACGTGGAGCTCAAGCAGCTGTCTGCCTCCATGCTGCCATCTTGGCTGGAAGTTCCCTTCTCTTTAAATTAAAAACATATTATACCATAGTGGTAGTATATGTCATTCCATCTTTAACCCAATTCTTATGAGGATAAGGTTTCCACACTACTTTTCCTGCTTCCTCACCTTCCCTCCACTGTAACAGCTCCTTTGTGCATGCTTCTTTTGTAGGAGATAATTTACTCTATTTACTTCTCCCTACCAAATTTTATTTTTTGGACTCATCCAATCATAATCAACTCAATCACAAACTTCTACCTATGTATATTCTTTTAAACTACCCTGGAAATGATAACATTCTTAAGAGCTACAACTATTATTTTCCTGTATAAGAAGTAAACAGTTTAACTTTATGAAATCCCTAAGTAGTCTTTTATGTTTATCTTGATATGTTTCTCCTAATTCTTGTAGCTCAAGTTTTCTTTTCTCAAGAATAGCTTGGAGTAGCTAGATGGTACCAGCCCTGAAGTCAGGAGAACCTGAGTTCAAATGTGGCCTCAGAAACTTAATGTGTCCTAGCTGTGCGACCCTGGGCAAGTCACTTAATCCCAAATGCCTCAGCAAAAAAAATAAAATAAAATAAAATACCTGAAAGTCTTTTAATTAATTTTTTTTTTCTTTTCAGAATTACACTCAGCTGTGCTGAGTAGTTTATTCTTGGCTGCAAATTCAGCTTCTTTGTTCTTCAGAAAATCATATGCCCTTCGGACTTTTAAGGTAGAAGGTATCAATTCTTGTGTTGTCATGACTATAACTTTACAATATTTAAATTGAATCTTTCTAGTTACTTATAATCTTTTCTCTTTGACCTACAAGATGTGAAACAGCTTTGTAGCTTTACAAGTAGTTGTTTTGTCTTCTTCTGAACTTCTCTAGAACCATATTAACTATCTTTGGTTGGGTTCTTTCTTTCTTTCTTTCTTTTTTTAACTAATTTTTAAATTGACATCTTCTTGACTGTTAACTCTATGTTAGGAGCAGACTCTGCTTTCTAGGTTTGAGGGGATAATATTTCAGGCTTCAGAGTTTTTGTGCTGTTGTTTTCTGAGTTGTATCTGAGTGTCTTTTACTTTTTTGTTCTTCCAATGTTATACAGTTGAAGGTCAGGTGTGATCACTGCTTTTATATTCTATGGTTGTCCTCAGGTATTCCTGTTTGGCCCTGAGAACTATCAGGGCCCCCAGCCCCACTACCATTACAAATGTTCTGACTGCCCGTGCTTCCTCAGGCAGCTGCATCTCCTTGGTGCTCTATCCTGGAATTGAAACCAGGGATTTTGCTCTTCTGCCAGTGACCATAATCAGTGGAATCCCTACTCCCACTATCCGGCCAAACTCAGATGAGTGTCCATGCTCCTCCTCACCTACAGCCAAAACCTGGAACAAGATATGGTCAACAAGCCAGGGCTTTGCATTCAGCCCCAGCAGAAGTTTTACACTTCCTCCACAATTTCCTTCTGATTAGTCACCAACCTCCTTGGGGTAAAAGTTTCCAAAAATAAGGCTGCCATAGTGTTTGTTGTCTGTTGACTTGGCAGTATAGACCTGGACCAGATCCTCCTCCCCAGGAGATGTTTCCTAACAACTTCCCAAGTTGTTTTATGCTGGATGACTTTTACTTAAACTTTTAATTTTTCTTTTACTCTAAAATCTACTTTGAAAAAGCTAATTATTTTCAACTATTTGAGGGGACTTGGAAACTTGGTAGAATCAGGTAATGTCTGGCATCATTCTGTCAGCTTCCCACAATCCTCTATCTCTATGGCAGGTGATTCAAAAATTAAACTTTATTTTTATGGAACATAAAGTTTATTTTCTTTCCCTCTCACTGAAAAAAACAAGACTTTATAAAAATGTGCATAGTCAAGCAAAACAAATTTCTACATTGGCTATGTCTAAAAAAATTACATATCTTGTTATGGATCCTGCATCTCTACTTCACACACAAAGTCTCACCAGTCTCTCATAGTGAGAGACTGATTCCAAGACATTGCAGTGAGTCAAAAACCCTTGATTTATGATTTATGAAACTGAGGCCCATAAAGACAAAATTATTTAGCCAAGATTACAGACAAAAAGCAGCAAAGATAGGACATGTACCCAGGTAATCTGATTTAAAAATCCAGTGATCTTTTCAATGTATTGTTTCAGACTTTTTCCATACAAGAACATATCCAATTTTTCATTTCTCCCAAAAATCATTATAATAAATATAATCACAAAACCATAAAAACACAGATTATGATATGCCTAAAGTATTATTACAAAAGACTAGCTACCATTTTCTAGCAATATTTTGACTACCAGCATTAGCCTTTAGGATTAAATAGACAAACTTCCAATAATACTAATACATCATGTATACAAATAAGCTTTCTTTCAAATTTCTCAGTCTTTCAGAAATGTTTCAATCCTTTAGAAATCATTTTATATGGCAAAATCAATTTCAAAATAAATATTAATTGATATATTTCATTTTTATATGATTAAAATGTCTCTAAGTCACTCTCCTCTTTGCTCCCAGAAAAATATCCCATATAAAATTTTTTTTAAGAAAAAAGAAGAAAAGGGGAAATAACCCCAGCAAAATCAAACAACAACAACAAAATCAATGTCATCTGACAATATATGCACATAGATTCTCCTCCTACTTCAAAAAAAAAATGAGGATGGGTAGGCACTGTTTTCTCATAGTCTTTGTTTGGGACTAAGTTTCTTCTTTATAATTTTGACTGAAAATATTCTCATACATTTTAAGAGATTAACAAACAGAGATTAGTAAGGATTAAGGATTTATTTTAAGATTACATAGCAACACTAGGAAAAGGAGTCTATACCTTTGGCCCAATCTATTAGACCATGTAGCTTTTCAGAATGACTGCACTTGAACAATATCAGTTCTATTAGACTGTAAAATAATTGAGAAAATATTTATTTTTTTTCAAGCCTGAATTGACATGTAAATACAGGTTGATTGATAGAATTAGTCATGTGAATGATATTTTTGAGGAAATACATTTGACAGACTCAAACTTTTTTATGAGAAGAAATGCTGGACAGAATTGCTCTAAGGAATACATGTCAATTTGATTCTTTTATTACTACATCAATTTTAATGCTTCACAAGTGATCCCTAAAGACTTGTTCTAGAAATTGTGTTGAAATAAAGACAATCAGTTTAGAGGGATTGGCTTAAAGCTATTGATGAAGTAATCAGTTTCATTTCAAAGTTTTGTGCTAAAATATTATACTTAAATGTGAATGTGTGTTTTTTCTCTTCTGAAGAGTAAGTTTGAAAAGGGGAGAACTTATGCCTAATCTAATCTTTGCCTTCTATTATTTGTAATGTATTTTATTATTTAATTTTATTGTTAGTCAATAAACATTTATTAATTGCTTACTATGTGCCAGGAATTTTTACTAAGTACAAAGAAAGACAAAAAAAGACAGGAACTTGAGGAACTCCCAATATAATAGGGAGAGAGACAACATGAAAATAGCTATGTGCAAATAAGCCACATCAAGGATAAATTTGAAATAATCTAGAGAAGTGGCAAGGAACTGGATACTGAGGGAAAACTCATCGATTGAGGAACGGCTGTATAAGTTATGGCATATGAATATAATAGAGTATTATTGTTACATAAGAAAAAATGAGCAGACTAACTTAGAAAAGCCTGGAAATATTTATTTGAACTGACGCTAAATGAAGCAAATAAAACCAGGAGAACCCTTTACACAGTAACAGCAAGTTTATGTGATGATCAACCGTGATAGACTTGGTTCTTGTCAGCAATATGGTGATTCAAGGCAATTCCATTAGACTTGAAAATACCATCTGCATTCAGCGAGAGAACTATCAAAACTAAAAGTGAATTGAAGTATAGTATTTCACCTTTTTTCATTTATTTCTTTTTCTTTCTCATGTTTTTTCTTACCTTTTTGTCTGATTTTTTTTACACAACATGACAAATGTGGAAATATATTTAAAAGGATTGCACATGTTTAACCTATATCAGATTGCCTGTTGTCTTGGGAAGGGAGAAGGTAAGAAAGCAAGGGAAAAAATAGTACACAGTCTTACAAAAATGAATGCCAAAGTTATTTTATGTGTATTGGGAAAAAATAAATACTATTGAGAAAAGAAAGGAAGAAATAATCCACAGAGGGAAGATACTAGCATTAAAGGGGATAAGGAAAAGATTCCCATATATAGAATTTTAGCTGGAACTTTGAAAGAAGTTATGGAAGCCAAGAGGTGGAGATGAGGAGAAAGTGCATTCCAAGCATAAAAGACTGCCAGCAAGTAAATATGTTCAGCGTCAAAAGATTGAGTGATTTTTGTAAGGAACAATAAGGATGTCACTGGAGCACAAAGAGTTGGGGGGTAAGGGCATATAAGGTATAAGAAAACTAGGAAGGTAAGGAAGACTAGATTATGAAGAGATTTGAAATATTGAGCAGAGATTTTACATTTTTTCTAAGAAATGTCAAGGAGTCACTAGATTTTTATTGAGGAGAGGATTGACATGGTAAGACTTTGCACTTTGGGAAAATCACTTAACTAAATAGAGAATGTTATGGAATGGAGAGAGACTGATGACAGGGAGAGCAACCAGTGGCTATTGTAATAGATAAGGCATAAGGTTATAAGATCCCACATAATGTTGGTGGCAGTGTCAGAGAAGAAAAGGGGACATTTGTGAGACATGTTATGAAAGTAAAATTCAATAAATATTTAAATTTCAAATTTGTGTAGTACTCTGAATTCATCAAAGATCTATTAAATATCTAATATGTGCCAGGCATTGTGCTAGGCACTTCTGGGGCTATGCAAGGAAATAACAAGAATACCAGTCTCTGCCCTCAAAGATTTAGCACTTTTTTTAAATCAAAGTAAACTTATTTCTTTTGTGTTACGATATTGGAAAGCAAATAAGGAAAAATTGGGTGAAGTTTCCATAGATCTTAGCTATACAAAGTCTCTTGGATATTGTTGTGACTATTTATTGGGTAATGGTCTTCTTGGGAAATACTAAAAAATAGATGTTTAGATGGATTTGGAACATATTCAATGGAAAAGCCCAAAGGAATAGTCATTAATGGTTCAATGTTTTCATGAAGTTAAGTTTCTAGTGAAACATTATAATTACCTGAAGTGTTTCACAGTTTTATTGATGATTTGAATAAAGACATAGATGGCAAGCTTAACAAATCCGCAAATAACACAAAGTTCAGAGGGATGACAGAGTCAGGATCTAAAACTTTCTTGACAGGCTTGAACACTAGTAAATGAAATCAAATAAGATTCAATAGAAACAGATTTTAAGCAATATGTAAAGATGTCTACTAATAGACTGGGTTGCCTTTCAGATTGATAATGATATAAATATTTAACCTGGACATCTTCCTGACATGCTATTGCTACCAAAATTGCTACTCTAATACCATAGTGGGCACCTAGGTGGTGTAATAGATAAAATGCCAGGTCTGGAGTCAAGGAGACTCGTCTTCCAGAATCCTAATATAGTGTCAGATTCTTACTAGCTGTGTGACTCTGGATAAATCACTTAACCAGGTTTGCCTCAGTTTCCTCATTTGTAAAATGAGCTAGAGAAGAAAATGTCAAACCATTCCAATTTATCCAGAAACCTCAAATGAGATAGTAAAGAGCTGAACATGATGAAGAACTATTGAACAGCATTATATATAACTGGTGCTAGATATTCAACTATATTTCACTCTATCTTCCTAACATACCATCTCTGCATACCCACCCATGCAAACCCAGTTATCCATGCCACCTCCATTCCCACCAAATTTTGCTTTGGTAACAGTAATCCAATCAAGATGACCATTGTTTCTAGAAAAAGATGCCATTTCTCTCAATCCATCAATCAATTAAATGTATTAAGTACCTAGTGTGTGGTTTTTGCCTGAGCTATGGCTCTATCCACCATACCTGTAACTTTCCTTACCAAAGCATTCTTCTCTAGCCAGCTCTTCTATATACGTGACCTTATTCTATTGGAATATGGTTCTTTTTTGATTGAGAATGTATCATATGATAAGCTGGAATAGACTAGAAACTTACTTTGCTCAGGCAGGAGAGGATACTGAAATATCAATAATGTCCTTATCATCACGTTTCCCCCCCCCCAAAAAAAAAAAAAAAAAAAAACTTTTAAAAGCCTTTTAAGATAAGAATTTATGACTTGGAAGGGATCATTCCCTCAGAGGTCACCTAGTCCTACCCATAACTGAACAAGACTTCTTTCTACAAAATCTTTAAGAGCTCATCCAGACATCAGTTTAAGTTTTCCAATAAAAGACAACACACTATCTCCAGAGGTAGCTGATTCCATTTTCAAATTTCTCTAATTATAAGGAAGCTTTTTCTTACATTCAGTCTAAATCTCTCTATGAAACTTTTAGCTCCTGCACTAGAAGAGAAAGAACATGGGGTTGAATGTTAATCTTGGTACTTATTACCTATAGGTAGGCAGAAATTCTATGGACCTCAGTTTCCTTATCTAAAAAATGAGGGATTTAAATTAAATAATCTCTAAAATTTCTTCAAACTCTAAAACTATGATTCTCTTTAACTGCTAATATAAAGGCTATGTTTCACTTTTTTTTTTAATTGTACAAAACCCAGCAGCATGGTTTCTTTCCTGGGGAGTCAAAGTTGTTAGAAACATAAAAGAAAACATAAGTGGTATGCTATTTGAGGAAGGCTGGAACATGGCAACTAGGTATCTGAGGAACAAGACTGCAATGTAACAACCAAGCATCTGAGGAACAAGAACAGAAAATTACTGTAGAGAAAATGTTCTATGTAACCCTGGAGAAATCATACTTTGCCCTTACCTTAAAAATAGACTTTAACAATTGCCTCTTATCCTCACATGTAGATGATTTGTTTCATCAGGAATAGAAAACAAGAGTTCTGTTTTCCTTCTTTCCCTTCCTTCCCTTCCTTCCCTTCCTTCCCTTCCTTCCCTTCCTTTCCTTCCTTCCTTCCTTCCTTCCTGACAATGCAGGAGTTATTCATGGACCCAACATTACTGCTAATTTGCAGAGAAGTTTGAACTCCTTTTTCTGACTTGGGGTTCACCACACAGCTAGTGGTCCTCTGCTCTCAGATAGTCATCCATATTGGTACCAGATGCAATCTATCAATGGTGGCAGCAATGATGAGATATATGCAATATCACACCTGATGCTAACTGTTTCTTTTGCCCTCAGTAGCCAAACAAAGCAATTAATATTCCTTATTTGATATGGCAGTGCTCCATATACTTGAAAACATCAGTGTATCCCTTTTAGTTTGACATGTTTTCTAGGCTAAATCCTTTGGGTTTGTTTTTTTTTTTTTTTTTTTTTTTTAAATTGATCTAGCAGATCAGCTAGGTGGCACAGTGAATAGTGGTTTGGGTCTGGAGTCAAGAAGACAATATTATTTGGGAGAAGCCTAGTCCTTAAAGAGTATTTTATAAACTTAGATACATCTTATTTAAAGAAGAAAGTATTATGAAGTAATTTAGTATCTGCTATTGTTTGAACCCAGTGAATCCATAAGTGGTAAAAAGATTAAGGAATGTAATATCTTCCCCAAACTTTCCCACATTCTGAATATCCCTTTGTCTGACAGAGGTATTTCTATCCTTCCAGAGTCACAAGTTCCTGGATTCTTCACTTCACATAGCCAATAAATTTTAAAATCTTGTCATTTCTATCTTCACAACATCTCTCATATTTGACCCTTACTCTCCGACATGCAGCAATTGCTTTAGTTCAGATCCCTGTCAACTACTACTAAGACTATTGCATTTGGTCTTTTGACCTCCAGACTTTCTCCACTCCAGTCCGTTCTATAAGCTACTGCCAAAGTAATTTTTCTTAAGCACAAATCTGTGATTTTCCAACCAATTCCATGTTGCTTTTAAGAAAGGAGGAAAGAAGGAAACATATTTATTAAATACCTATTATGTCCCAATCATTATGCTAAGCACTTTTTAAACAATATCTTTCTTTATGTAATAAAACCCTATATAGCAGGGGCTATTTTTATCCCTGTTTTACAGATAAAAAGACTAACACAGAGACTAAAGTTACTTGCCAGGATCATACAACTATGAAGTGTCTGAGGCTGGATTTAAATTTAGGTCCTCCTGACTCCAGGACTAGTGCTCTATCCATTGCACCACATAGCTGCCTCTTTTTAATATAAATTCTTTTTGTAAGAAACAAAATATCTTACCAAGAACTACAATGACTCACTGATGAACGCAAGAAAGATTTATTTTACATTCTTGCAAGAATGGGTGCTGAGGTGAGTAGACACACCTGTGAAACTCCAAAGGCAGCTTTTTGTTTCCTATCCTGAAGCACAAGTTCCTCCCCTGATTCACCATTAATTGGATGTTACAGAAGTTATACAATATGAATTACATAGCAGTCACTGATCCCAAGGAGCTTACTTTCTAAAAGGGGAAGCTAACAGAGGAGAGCTAAGGGCAAAGAACAAAAGATTCTTTTCAAATCTCAAGCCACCACCCTTCATTAAAAAGTCAGTGCTTGCCCCCAAGGAGCTTACATGCTTTTGGGGGAAGATAAACTCTACCCTTGATTATTATTTTATGTACTTGTGAGTTTTAGTTTTCTAATTTAAGTGTCATTTCTCCAATTTGATTTTCATGACTGTGGAAACCCAAATGTCCAACCATTTCTCATAGTTTGCTTACTTTTTAAATCTTACAAAACCAAATCCTAACCTATCATTTCAGGATTATTATTATTACTCGTCTTCCCACACTAAAATCCAGACAAATTGGCCTTCTCCCTGATTCTCACACATGCACTCCATCTTGCTGATATGTCTTTGAATTTGCCATTTCACATTCCTGGAATGAACTGCTTCTTCCCCTCTATTTCACAGAATGCTTTTCTATTAAGAAACAATCCAAGGGCAGCTGGATGGCACATTGGATGGAGCACCAGCCCTGAAGTCAGGAGGATCTGAATTCAAATGTGATCTCAAACACTTAACACTTCCATTTTGTAATCCTGGGCAAGTCACTTAACACCAATTACCTCAGGAAAAAAAAAAAAAAGAAAGAAAGAAACAGTCCAGCACCAGCTTCTGCATAAAGGGATAAAATTTATCCTTCAGCTGCAAATTCCTTCCCTCCAATACTACCTTGCATTTACTTTGTATATATTTGTATTTAGTCACTTCATATCTATGTTGTGTATATGCAGGTACATATGTGCATATGTTAATATATATATATTTTATATGTGTGCATGTTTATGTTTGTATGTGTGCATGCATTTTTAATATAAATTTACACATATTATCAAGCTTATTAGAATGTGAGATTCTTAAAATTTTATTTTTTGTACTTGTATTGCCGCACTCCACTGGATAGTAGGCACTTAATAAATACTTGATTGATTGTTTGTAGGCTGAGTTTATAAAAGTAAAGGAGGAGAAAAAATGTCAAGCCAAGAAATTGAAGAAGACAGGATTAGCATACTTGAATGTAAGATTTTGTACTTGGAGTGAAGTCCTTGTCCAATAACAAATAGATAGACATATTACTGGGAAAACTGGATCATATTGATTTTAACATTCTCAGCATTAATGAAACAAATTCAAAATGAAGTCACAGCTAAACAGGAGAATGACTCATAGATTTTTCCTTAAAAAGATAAATAAAGGAGATGCAGAGTTGGTTTTATCAACTACCCAAAGGCAGTAAAAAACATCATCTCATGGACATCTGATAATTTTAAATTGTAGTAATACCATAGAAATAATTGTAGCATTTATGTCAATATCTGTTGAAGGAGATAAAGAAATTCCATGAAAAACTCAATAATACCCTTGAAATTAAATCAGCATATAATTTGATAACTTGGTGACTCAAATACAGAAGTGAATAGAAAAAAAGCTGACCAGGAAAAAAAAGAAAGATATTGGAAAATATGTCAGAAATAAAAAACGAGAGACTCCAAAGAATCACAGACTGCCTAGAAAATAAGGAAAACCCTATAACAAAGCAAAATAAGTCCCACAGATTCACTGTTTATTATTATGTTAACTTATTATTTTAAAACACATGAATGAAATATTATAGAAAATATCAATATCTTATGATTTCAGGGCCCTTAGAGTTCCTGGGAATTCTTTCTTGTTCTGAAATCCCAAAGATTAATAGTTGTTAGGAATTTGGAAATAATATCTTGTATCTCTCAGAAACCTCTTACTGTGGTTTCATGCTTTCTTTGGAAAACAGAGGGTCCTCTCTCTCTCTTCAAGCACTGACTTTCTTTGCTTTGAAATATTAATTCAGAAATGTTTGGACTTATTCATAATTCTAGAAATCATCTGTTATTAACATCTTCCTTTTTTATTTTTCTGCTTGTGCTCAAGGTTTTTTAATGTTTTCTTCCTTATGACATCTTTAGAAAATTCAGGATTTTTTTTGGATTTTTTTCTACTTACCTGTTACTCATTTTCTGACTCACTCTTCTTGGATGGTGGATACCATAAGTAAGGAACTCAAAGTTATCTCACTTTTCTCCCAGACTGGGGAATTCATTTTTCAACAGATCCAGTCGCAAGTAACTTTTGGGGGGATAGGACTGGCCTCAATTGAGCACTTTCCTTAAGGCTTCTTATAGACTCATGTACATATGCCAGTATTTTGTTCCACTTTCCTCTGTTTTTGCTTTTTCTAGCTAAACACTACTCACTATAGCAAGGAAGCTTTCTTTTCAGGAAGAACAATCATTAGCCTTCTTATATCATCAGCTCCTCTGGGGAAAGGGCAAAGTTGAGCTCTGCTGTTCATGGACTCAAAATTGAAAAATTGGAGCTTAACTTGGGGTATGTGTGCTGGCAGAGACTTTGATGGTAGCAAGGGAATTGATGAGTAAATATCACTAAAATTGCAGTTCTATTTTTCAATAGCTTGTTACCCCATAAACTGGTCTGAACTGGAAAATATATATTTGGATTAAACTCCTTCATCAATCTCAAACTACTCACTTATTGCTTTGGACAAAAAAAAATAACTTGAATATGCAATTTCAAATACCATAAATATACAGCTATGATTTAAAAAATATTAAGATTTCTAATAGTGGACTATGATGGCTTCCCTTCCTTCTTACTAGATTCCACTTTATACCTAAAGCCCTTTCTCTACCTGTCAGAGAGGGGAAAGAGAAATGAAATAATGAAAGAATAGTTATCCCAGGCTCTGAGGAAGTCAATGCATAGGCTCTGAAGTAGCTACCAGTCACATTACCAACCATACATATGCTGTTGCAACTCATTCTACACTCTGATCCTGTGACCAGGCCTGGTTCACATACATTTTATTCACAGATGGACAATATGCCATCTCTGATTCCAATAGTCTCATCTCTGTTGTCCCCTGCTCATCATCAGGTAAGGAAGGACCACTACCCATTAGTCTGATACTCACTCAAATAACGGGAGTCTTAGCCAACATACAATTAGCTATAATGAATTCCTACTTCTCTTCATGCCTTCTTGGTATCCGTTTTTATCTAGCCTACTTTCAAATCTAAAGACTTGAGCCTTTCCTGTGGTTCATATATTCACTCACCAGCATACCTGGGGGAGAAATTACAAGTGGTTTTATCCCCCAGCATTTGACATGAGACTATTTTGACTCTGGATCATGTGCATTGAACCCCACTATTGAGGTTGGAATATTTACTCTTTTCTATGGCAAATGCTTTTTCTAATAAGTCATGAGTTTAAACACCATAGGATCTTGAGGTATCATACCTACTTGTTCTTCTGGAAAATATTTTATCCGAAGTAGAGAGTTTAAGACATAATAGCTAACATTTATATAGCACCTACTATGTGCCAGGCACATCCCTGTTACCTCATAAACTGATCTGAACTGGAAAATATATATTTGAATTAAACTCCTTCATTAATCTCAAACTACTCACTTATTGCTTTGGACAAATCTATGAAATGAGGATGACAATTCCATTTCATATGGATTGTTGTTGTGTTGTTTGTGTCATGTCTGATTCTTCATGACCCCATTTGAGGTTTTCTTAGCCAAGACACTGGAATGGTTTGCCATTTCTTTTTTCAGCTTATTTTATAGCTAAAGAAACTGAAGCAAACCAGGAAATAACTTGCCCAGGGTCACAGTCAGGAAGTGTTAGAGGCTAGATTTGAACTCATTCTTTCTGGATTTGAATTCAGGTCTTCCTGACTCCAGGCTTAGAACTCTATTCACTGCACCATCCAGCTTTTCTTTATAGATGAAGAAACTGAGGCAAATAGAAGTTAAGTGACTTTCCCTGGATCACACAGTTAGTTATCTAAACCCTAATTTGAACTCAGATCTTGACTCCAAATCCAACATTCTAAGAACTGAATCTCTAGCTATAATACTATTTATTTAGTCCCTAGTAGCACAAACCATAACAATCCCTAGTGAGTCCCTACAGGTCAGCTGAGTAGAACAGTGGATTCAGTGTTGGATCTGGAGTCAGAAAAACTCATCTTCCCAGGCAAGTCACTTAATCCTTATTACCTCAGTTTCCTCATCTGTAAAATGAGCCGGAGAAGGAAATGGCAAATCACTTTCCAGTATCAGGACCAAGAAAACCCCAAATGGGATCACAAAGATTTAGGCATGAAGGGAAAAAAACTCAATAACAAGCAAGTCACTTAACCTCTCTGAATCTGACCCTTATCTGTAAAATGGCGATAACATCTGCGGCTGTAAGGACTGAATGGCATAACATTTGTAATATATCATGTAAACTTCAAAGCATTATTCTAAGCTTCAGATATAACTTCTTTGTGCTATATAATTCTATTTGCACACTTGATACCAGCCTAAATAAAACAAACATTCTATTAAGTTATCATACAAGAAATGAAGTTAAAAGTAGAATAAAATAATTCTTACAAATATAATTTTAATTCTTAATGCTTCCAGGAAAAAAAAAATGTGTATCTTTAGATTCATTTTAGCTTATAAGTATATTTCCAATTTAAATTAGTCAATAAAATGTTGTTAATAGAAAGTTAGGGTTAGAAGGGACCTTTCAGATCATCTAACCCCAAAGCTTCTTATTTGAAGTCATAATAGTAGTAATAATAATGATAATAATGAGGATAACTACTTACATGTATATAAGATTTTATAATGAGATGGTATTTGTAAAATACTCAGCACAGTTCCTGGCTCATAGTGAGAACTTAATAAATGCTTATTCTTTTCCTTACCTTCTTCTTCAACAAAAGATACAGAATCATTCCATTTGAATTTCTCACTTCTAGAGGATGTGTAGTACAAGTATTGTAAAGTCCAGGCTTTTATTCTGGAGGGCCTCAGGATCACCCAGATCAGTCAAAATCTTTGGTCTTTACCGGGAGAAGTGAAGGAGGCAGGCAAGTTGCCATGTGGCTTGAAAAAGATGTACCCTGGACTCTGGAATCTGTATCCTCAAGCCTCTTTCCTCCTTGTTCTGCAGCCAAGTGACCCTGACCTCTCTCCCTCAGCCTATGATTACCTCACCACCAAGCATTCAGCAAATACCAATGGTGAGGAGAGCCATGACATTACCATATTATCTAAATATATGCTTATAAAATCATTATCTCATGGTCTAATAAGTAATTAGCCTTAAGAGCTCTGCTATCTGATTCAAGTACACCTTTTCAGTTTCATCCCTCTACAAAGTATCATCATGCCCATTTTATAGAAAAGCAAAAAGGATCAGAGAAGTTGAGTAACTTGACATTACATACAATGCCTGACAGTAGCAGAGTTGAATTTGAATTTGAATCCAAGTTTTCTGAGGTCACAAGAGCTCCTTTCACTCATAGTGAGAGAGTAAAAGCAGAATCTGGGTCTCTGTATTCCTAATCAAATGAGATTTTCCCAGATGCTTCTATGTTACAAAATTAAGAATGAGGTAGGGTAGTGGATAGGGCACTAGCCTTGGCGTCATGAATACCTGAATTTATATTCAATTTATATACACACACATATGCACATACAAAGATACACATTTGAGATATATATATATATATATATATATATATATATATATATATATATATATATAAACAAACAGTAGGTGAATCAGAACCCTCTGAGTTATTTTTATTCTTTTTTGTAAAATGAAAGAGTTGAATTCAATGACTTCTAAAGTCATTTCCAGGTCTTAAATTTATGATCTTATATAATTTCAAAACAATACAAAACATTTTAATTACACCATGTAAATGTTCGGAATTTTATTCTGAGTATTGCAGAAAATTATTATTTATTTTTATTTAAATATACAAAAATAATGACTTATCTTGTAAGATATTGAAAATTAATATAATTATCAACATTTCCATTTTGTAGGTATAGTTCATTAGTTAAAGAAATACATATGGTCATTATTAATTTTGGTTAGCAAGCCAGTTTTCAAAAAACAGAATCTTGCATTCTTTAAACTCAGAAACTCTTCAGTTTAGATCAGTCACTGTGACACAATATTGATGAAATGAAATAACCAGCCATTGTTCACTTTTATGGAAAGGTATTGGGTGGCAGAGATAAGATTAATTGAACTACTTGCTGATTTGACAACTGGATGATAGTGTTGAGCTAATTAGCTTAACATTGCACTGCAAGGAGAGGATAATTAGTGCATCAAATGAGAAAACCAAGATATCTCATTTGAACCAGAAGATGCTGCTGAGGGTTTTTTGTTTTGTTTTGTTTTGGTTTGGTTTTTTTTGCATAACTGGGAGACAAATGGTAATCTCTAACTGAATCTTTTACTTCTTTCATTTATAAAACATAATATTGAATAAAGTTAAAAGTAGTAGTAGTACAAATAAAATTATAGTCAATATAGGATTTCTAATTCTCATTCTATCTTAGATAAAAGTATGTTTGCACAACTTAGCAAGAATGCCAAACACTAGACTATAGTTGTTCAGTAATTTTCAGTCGTGTCCAGTTCATGACCAAGCAGGGTCATAAAAAGTCTATTTGGAGTTTTCTTGGCAAAATTACTAGAATACTTTACCATTTTATTCTCCACTTCATTTTAAAGATGAGAACACTAAAGAAAAACAGAATTGAGTAACTTGCCCAGGGTCACAAAATTAATAATGTTTTGAGGCTAAATTTGAACTTAAGATTGAGTTTTCTTGACTCAAGATCTAGACACTTTAACCACTATACCACCTAGATACTAATAGTTAGGCTATTGTAGCTCCAGTTACTTCAGTACTCTTATAACCAAGAAAAGCACTTACTAGAAATGTCAAATATTTAACTTCTAAATCAATAAACAAAACTTTGCAAAGTGATTTCTCCCAGTATTTCTTCCAACCATTGTTTCTCACTGGACACCATGTCCTTAGTCTTCCCACAAACTGATTTGTAGAACTTAAATGGGAGAAGGAGAGGACTCTTAGCTCTAGAGAACCTGGGTCAATGTCACAGCTTAACCATTTTACTAGCTACATGGCATTGAACATAGCATTTTACATCTCTGGACTTATCTCTTAAAAAAAATTATAATCTCTAATGTCCCTTCCAAGTCCAAAATCCTATAATTATATATACTGTAGTAGCTGCTTGGGTATATATAAGTATACTTATAATTGGTCCTCTGACTTAATGGACATAATCTACACAAAATATTCTCTGATAAGCACCATTATAATGTGAACTAAAACAACAAAAACATACCTACTATGTGCAAGGTATCATGTTAAGTACTGGGAATAAAGCCTGATAAAGCAGAATCATTTTCAACAAGTATATAACAACATAATAGATTAAAATGCCATATTGTGTGAGAAAGTTTATATTTCACAACTTATCAAAAGGCAAGGAAAATAACGTCCTATGAGGAATGATTCAGATAGCAGTAGAGTCCATATAGTTTCAGTTTGACTGTAGAGATATAATCTAATTGAACTATAAGCTTTCTCTCTCTTTTCTCAACAGTAGCAAAGATGGAAGGATTAAAGAAGGAACAGAAAATATTTAGGATTATGTATATAATTTAAAAGGATAATTACGAAGTATGTCATAAGTATACAATAATGGTAATGCTTTACATATAAAAACAATAAAAGATAACATTATAGCTTGATAATAAACATGGATTTCTGCAACAAATCATATGAATGGACAAATTTGTTCAATTAATCAACTGCCATTTATTAAGAACCTACTATGTGCCAGGCACACTTTGCTAAGAAAAGTGAAAAACAGTTCTTGATCTCAAGGTTACCATCTAAAGCAAACAAATAGATATAAACAAGATATCTAAGGGACAAATTAGGGGTGGGTTCACAAGCAAGAGACAGTAAGGATGACCAGGGTCACTGCACTGCAGAGTATGAGGAGGGGAATAAAATATAAGAAGAGCAGAAAGATAGGGAACAGCCGATTTATAAAGGGCTTTATAATCCAAAGAAAACTTTCTATTTGTTTCTGGAGATAATAAGCCACTGGAGTTTCTAAAGCAGGGGAAAGGGGGTGATATGGTATGACCTGGACTTTAGGAAGATTGTTTTGACAATTCACTGGAGGATGGATTGGAGTAGGGAGAGATCTGAGGCAGGAAGACCAACCAAGCAGGTCCTAAAGGTACAATTTTCACTTTTGTTATTAGTGTTAATCACTCATTTAACTGGAAGTTTTTGAGCTTCCTTTCACTCAGTATTGCCTATCAATTAATAATATGTATTTGAATTTTCATAGATCTTGGAACTGACAGCAGCAAATCATGCTTGGTCAATTTTTTTTTTTTCAGAGTCAGAAAGATAGAGTGGAAAGAATACTCAGAATAAAGAAAGCTTGAGCTGAATCCCAGATATGGCATTTACTTACTGTGTGACTAAGAGCAAACTGATTAAACTTTCTCTCCCTCAGTTTTCTCATCTGTAAAATGACAATAATATGTATACTCCCTATATCAAAGGTTGTAAGGAGAGTATTCTATTAACCACAAAATACTATATAACACGAATTATTATTATTTTATTGATGTTGCCAACAAAAGCGGAGATTATTCTTAACAAGAACAATATTAACTGGATTCTATTTAATGAAATGTATTAATGATTATCCATTTAAAATTATTTTTCTGGAACATATATACCAAGAAACAGAATACTCCATAAAAATGAGATGGATGTGTTTATATTTCTTAGTGGAAAAAAATTGCACAAATTCTAGATGATATATTAGTTTAATTTCTTTACTTGAACAAAGTAATTGTTGAGAGGTTTTCTTAAATTTTATATGAATAATTCTCTGAGGCATGTTCAAAGAAAGAGAACTGGTTCAAAAGGTTGACATTCGAATGTTTTTATTTTCATCCCAAGATGATGATGATGATTTATTTATAAGTAGTTCTAGGTGTACATGACACTTTACAAGCAAATAAAAGACAAAGCTCCTGTGGGGGGGTGCGGTTCAAGTCTACCTCAAATGTGTACAATGTGCCAGATAAAAGCTCAAGAGCAAAGGCAGGAGGGCAAGAAAAGTCTAAAGAAAATCAATGCTTAGAAGCTTTGTATAAAAGAACTGTGCTCTAAACTTTTAAGAAGGAATTTCAAGGATTAAAAGGGAGTTTGTTCAAGGAAAGGGGACAGGATTTAGCTTAAAACCATTTGAGAATCACACATGCATAAATAATAAGAAAAGTATTCACTATTTTTCTATTAGATTATTTCTAGGCTTTAAGATTTGCAGAAATTCAAAGATAGAGATGTGAATAAAAGTATTTTTGAAATAAACATGGAAGATGTTTTCCTACAGAGACCTTTAGTTAGTTAGCCAATATTGGCTTTGATAATACTGTGGTATGCTCTCACCCGGCAATAAAAACAGTGCACAACACATAATACATGCTTAATAAATGTTTTAATTGAAATATGAATGAATAAATGAAAAAGCATTTATTATATTTTCTAAGATAGCTAAGTAGCACAAGGGACAGAAAAAATAGCTCAGGAGTCAGGAAGATCGGAATTCAAATTCAGCAACACTTACTTTTTTTATGACCCAGAGAAAGTCATTTAAACTATATGCCTCAGTCTCCTCA
This sequence comes from Sminthopsis crassicaudata, assembly GCF_048593235.1. NCBI lineage: Eukaryota > Metazoa > Chordata > Mammalia > Dasyuromorphia > Dasyuridae > Sminthopsis > Sminthopsis crassicaudata. The sequence continues at coordinate 119,168,906 of NC_133621.1, forward strand.
ACTGTAAAATGAGAAGAATATCTTGCGTGGTTGTGAAAGTCAAATGAGATAATATTTATAAAGTCTTAGTGTAGTGCCTGGTATACTTCCTTTACCCCTTCCTTTATGTGCAGAGGAGGGATATAAACTCTGAGCATACATATAGGAGAGCAAAACAGTCCCTTCCCACAAGGAACCTATAATTCTAAGAAGAGAATTAACACTTGTTCCGGAGAAGAAGGAGGGGAAAGAAGTTATGGTCTAGAAAGTCACAAAGTTGGTGAGAGGAATAAGGCAATTTACATGGCCATTTCTAGAAGTAAGATATCCTGTAAATGGATCAATGATGTGAATTACTATTAATGGCCTCTTAACTATTTGGATTAAACCATTTTAAGACTAGTCTAGGATGTTAACAACCACATATACAGAGCATTATTTTTTAGGAACTGCACACAACTGGCTTACAAAAACTTTTGATGCTTCACATCTACATCTAAGATGAAGATTTATGATCAATCAATCAACAAGCAACTATTAAGTGCCTACTAAGCTGTAGACAGCAAACTAGAAGCTGGGGATTCAAACATAAGAAATTTGAGGGAACCAGAGGTACCCTCCCACAGAAGGTGGTGCTAGAACTGAATCTCTCTTCCTCCATCCTTCCCTTTTCCCCTGATTTCCTCTCTTCTCCTTCTTTCCCTCATATCTGGAATTTAGAAGGAAAATATGTCCTAAAACAACTTTTGTTTCATACTTTTGATGAGAAATTTTGTAAATCAAGGGTTTATAATTTTTATAAAGCCCCTGTAGTATAACTATGGAACATTTCTCTGATGTTGTTATATACCAATAACATATGTTGGTATAGGCAGGAGTGCCTAGGTACACAAAGAGTGATGTCAGACAATCATAGACACCAGGAGTCTCTCTGACCTCATCTTCTTTAAGGACATCTTTTTTATTAGATCATTTACTTAAGCCTTCACATGAACTATGTATATGAGGACAAGAGAATATGAAAAAAGGCTCTTTTCGCCACAGATTTTGCTGTGTTCTGCAGAATCTAAGATTTCAGTTAACAAATAATAAAATACCTAGCCCTTCTGGTTGCCAAGATAGTCTTACTGCTATAAATCAATGCACCACTCTCTCATAAACTGCTAGGAAGCCAGACAGCCTGGAACAATTTAACACCAATAGAGGTGTGAATTTCCTCTATTCATCTTAATAAAGTGTTAACTTCAAAGTGGGTTGAACTATTTAAGTGCTCACCATTTGAGAACAAAACAAAAATGATCAGCTCCAGTTATAGAAACTTAATTAAACCACATTTCATTTCTCAATGTCTATCTGATGTAGGACTTCGACTGTACAAACAAATTTGTTCCTGCAGAACTAATGGGAATTACTTGTAAAATAAATTTCTGCATATGACTATAGAAAGCATTTTTATTATGATTCCTAAAGCATTATTCATAACAATAATGTTTAAATTTATTTATGTTAATGCATTTACATTACACTAGAGCCTGTGCAACAAGAATGATTTTTCAATATCTTGTAATTTATTTATTGATCAGTTTTAAACAATTCTCATTTATGTTATGTGCTGTCTTCCAACCTAGTCCTATAAACATATTTAATTGCAGACTAGGACTTTCATTTGACCAGGCTGATGACTTAGCAAACATGATTCTTGAATTTATAAATGGCAGGAAACTAGGAGAGACAGTTTGAATCTTGACTGATAATATCAAAACTAAAGAAGACTTTTAGATCTACCATGAACAGTGGATTCAAAAGAATATGATGAAATTTGTTGAGTTTCTTTTTTCTAGAAGTTTTCAAGGAGGAGTTTTGTCAGTAATGTTGCAGACATATTCCTGTATTAGATAAGACCTTAAATTAGATAAACTTGAAAGTCCCCCTAGTAACCAAGTAAAAGACTGCTAAAAATTGCAATGACTGGCACATTCTACTCTCAATAAATGCTAGTTAGCTCAATGAATTAGGAATTCTTTTTTTTTTAAAGCAGTTTGATTACATTTTTTAAGTCCCTAATTCTCACCTACTCTCTTCATCTCTTGTGAAAGCAAGAAAAACAAAATCTATTACAAATATATACAGTCATGCAAAAAATTACCACATTAACTAAGTCCAAAAAGAAAGAAAAAAATGTTTCAATTTGTATTCTAAGCCCTTAATTCTCTATCTCATAATGACTAGCATTATCATGAGTTCTTTGGAATTGTGAAAAACTGTGTTTTTCAGAGTTACCAAGTTCATCCAAGTTCATTAGCTTTATAATATTTTTATTAATGTATAAATTGTTCTACTCATTTCACTTTGAATCGGTTCCTACAAGTCTTCCCAGGTTTTTATGAAACTGTCTTGTTCATCATTTCTTATAGAAACTGTATTCCATCATATTCATATACAATAATTTGTTTAACCATTCCATAATTAATGGGCATCTCTTTTAGTTTCTGATTCATTGCCACTACAAAAAGAGCAACTTCAAACATTTTTGTACCTATATTCTCCTCTTTCTTTGATCTTCTTGAGATATAGGCTTAATACTGGTATTGCTGGGTCGAAGGGCATGTACAGTTTAGTAACCTTTTGAGCATTGTTTCAATTGATTTCTAGAAGGGTTGGACCAATTCACAGCTCTTACAAAAGTGCATTAGTGAACCAGTCTTTTCATGACCCTTATAACATTTGTCATTTTCCCTTTTCATGTCATTTTAAACAATCTGATAGGTATGAGGGGTTACCTCAGAGTTGGAGAGGGCAGTTCTGATAACTTCTCTTATACTGAGCTACTTCTTATTGGGCAATTAGGTGGCTTAGTTGATAGGGTGCTGGCCTGAAATCAGGAAGTCTCATTTTCCTCAGTGCAGATCTGGCCTCAAGGAAATGGTAAATCACATTAGTAACTCTGTCAAAAAAATCCCAAAGGGGTCATGAAGAGTCAGATAAAACTAAATAGTAACAATAAATGGGTTAGCTGGACTTCAGATTGGTAGTATATTTTGATGCTGATAGGGTTTTTTGCCCAGTTGTTTTAGTCTGGAATGTGCTCTAGTGGCCTCCTGTCTTGATCTTTAATTGAAATTTGGCATTTTTCTCCTTTTGAGTTTTAATATTCAAAGAGCCTACAATAAAAGCAAACAGCAGATTTGTTGGATCCTGATTGAACCATGATTGCATCTTGGTTCTAAGTTCTGGCTCATGTTTCTATCATGACAAATTCCATAATTCCATAATCCAACTATAGTAGGATTTTAATAATGACCACCTCTCCTGTACTCTATGAAGGTGTTAGGCTGATACACTACAACACGTTGATGACCACGCCAAACTTGCAGTAGATTATCAGCTTGCCACTGGATTGCTTATTTTATAAATTCTCATTCTAAATTCAAATGTTAAATAGAATGTTTCTGATATGTTCCAATAAAGTAATAAAAATATGCAATATGATTGATTAAAATCAATTATAGTCCACATTCTTGTTTATCAAGCCAGAGAAATTTCTTTTTTCCCATAAGCTTTCAAGCAAAGTAAACAAATAGGAATGTGTCCTTTTGGAGGAGGGGAGTTTTTACCGCAAAGAAATGGATTACTAACTTTTTTGGTCTTTATTGTGTAGAGATAGACTAGTATAAAAAAAATTCTTCAAATCTTGCTACATAGTAAGATCGGAAACTACACTATTCACATTTAAATTCTATAGTAATTAATAGGAGAAATAGATGGATTGGGGAAATAGCTTCTCAAAAATAATATATGAAGTAGAACACATATTTCCAAATAATCATAACAAAGTTAAAATAAGAGATTAAAGTAAAAAAAGTGAAGATGGCAAATCAATTTTCCATGATACAGAACTCTTCTTTATACCACAGATAGGAAGAAAGATTTTTGATGTATAGCCTATTAGAGGACCTCCCAATGAACATTCATAAAAGTAAATCAAAACATTTATAAATTTGCAAAATTTATAAATTTACAAAATAAGAAAATCTCAGATATGTTATATGTAATTTCTTGTGGAATTTGATAAATTATGGTCTTGATTCACAGCAAAGAAACTGAAAATTAAAACAACAACAAAAAAAAAAAACCTAGAAAAAACGAACTATTATAAGAGAGGGATTTATTATTTATTAAGCATTACTTGTTAGGATTGAATCATACAATTTTACATTTTTATAATATCTATTGATGAGGGATGAGGAATGTATATATCAAATCAAAGCAGCCCTTGTCATCCCTCTCCTTATGTCCTTAAAGGTGAACATTTTTGAGCTGTCTTTGAGTTGAATCAGTCAAAAGTCTTGCCAACTCCTGATGTCTAGTGGAACTTGCATTCTATGCATTCTATTTTTATAGCCATTAGACTACTTTGAGACCTCAACATGTCAGTCTTGCATTATTTTAATTCTATACTTAGTCCTCCTAGCTTCAATGTTCTCTGCTTCAATCTATATTATATACCAATACTTGATTAAATTTCCTACAACATTGCTTTTTTCACATCATTCCCTAATGAAATGGGGAAAGAGCTTCCTTGAGACACACACAATCTTAGCTCTTCTCAGTGAGTCTAACAGCAGTAAGGTTGTTATTGTCAATAACCAGAAACTCTATTCATTGATAGTATAATGTCTTAGTGGTTGTCTGGTGGCTTTCAGTTGCACTCAGGAAAACCTGATTGTCTATGTATTTGGTATATAGCAAGAATCAGGCAGAGATATGATTACAATTTATCCCTTTTCATTATATTAATTGTTAAGATTTCATATTCTGTGATTCAAACTTGAAAGATATGAGTGGAAAATGCTAAACAGTAAGGGAACAAACACTGAAAAATATGCAGATTTACTCGGTTCCATGTTTAATGCTAAATATGCACTAAATAAGTATTATCTTTGTGTTCTTTATTACTCCAGTATTCGGATGGATCTATGATCTATTCAATGGAGGCAGCTAGGTTATATATTGGCTAAGATCAGTAGACTTGGAGTGAAGAAAACCTGAATTCAAATCCCACCTTAAACATCCAATAGCTGTGTGACCCTGAGTAAATCACTTAACTTTATTTAGATTTAGCTTCCTCATGTGTAAAATGGAGACAATAGCACCTACTTCACAGGATTGTGAAAATCAAATAAGATAACATATATATTGCACTTTGTAAAAATTAAAATGCATATAAATAATAATAACAAATGCAATATAAATGCTGGCTATCAATACTGTCGGGAGAACAGATTCTCCCAGATGCAGATGATAAATATCGCAATTCTTCATTGTCTTCACATTCTTTGTGCTTCCTGGTATAGTTTCCCATAAATTTGTCATGGTAGAGTGGAGGAATAAAAGAAGGAATTTTATTAGGACTTGTATTACATTATTTTAAGGCTATATGCATACCAATAGAACACAGAGAAAAAATTGGCCAATTTTTATGCTTTTTGCATGATAGAGCTATATTTTTTTAGACTTGGAAGGAACTTTATTTTTAATAATAGCTTTTTATTTTCAAAATACATGCAAAGATATTTTTCAACATTCACCTTTGCAAAACTTTGTATTCCAAATGTTTCTCCCTTCCTTCCCCTTATCTCCTCTCCTAATCTCCTCCCCTAGACAACAAATAATCCAATCTAGGTTAAATGCATGCAATTCTTCTAAGCATATTTCCACATTTATTATGCTGAACAAGAAAAATAATGATCTTTTTTATGTAGTTATGCAAAATGACAGGATTATACTAGATGGTCTCTGAGGTTCCTTTCCATAGCTAAATCCATAATCTTTGTAGCAATGACTGTTCAAGTTTATGAAGTCTACTTACTCATTAGCAAGAAACTTATTTTGACTTTTCTTAAAGCTGAGTAATTTGCACTGAGAGTTTATTCAGAGACTACATTCCCTTAGTTTAAAAAAAAATTATAACTTAGTACACTTATCACACTAATTACCAGCTTTGGTGCAGCTTTTTCATGCTGCTTAAGAAGCATGGAAAATAATAATGAATTATTTTGGCATGGATTTGACTTTTTTGTCTTGCTTACTTGGTTCATTTCTTTTAAAAAAAAATATTCTTCCTGTCTTATGTATATATTTCTGTTAAACTTGCTTCTTTTCATTTACATATCATTATTCATTGCTGATACAAAATTCTCTTGCTGGCATAAGTCATGGTTTGTTTCATAAATAAATCCAAAGAATTAAAGAGCTTTAAGGCATAATTTAAGGAAGGATTAAAAATATCAATGTGTCTTTACTGTTAATATCTAATTTTTACAAAAACAAGATGTGTGGGAATGTTTTTACTCAAAATGAAACTTTCAAAATTTGGCATAATTCTGGAGTTTACAAAGAAACAAATGCTAGCAGAAAAATTTAGCACACAGTGATAGTATCACTGATAAAGTATATGAGCATAAGGACAGAAGGAATTAGATTTGGTACATAGTTATGATTAACAAAATAAATGTTCAACTGTGAAATTTGACTAATAGTGCTGGTAAGAGATAGACATATTAGGGTTTTAGACAAGTATAGAATTGAGAGAAATAGTCCTTTTAATCAGTTAATAAGCATTTATTAAGCACTACTATGTGCAAGGCAAAAATAGTCCTTGACCTCTGAGGAGCTCATTCTATTGGAAAGTCAACATGTAAATAATTAGGTACATATAAGACATATACAGAACAAAGGGAAATAATTCTCAGAGGGAAGACACTAGTAGCTGGAAAGATAGGGAAATACCTCCTGATAAAAGATGGAATTTGAGTTTATTCTTGAAGGAAGCTGGGAAGCTAAAATGTCATGGCATAAACTGACATTTTATGATAATTTTTTGTGACAATATTTTGTGACAATTAAGCACATTTATGATGTGCCTAATTACCTGAGACTCCATGAAATCTGTACTGATCCACAGAGGCCATGAAAGAAAATGAGAACAGAGAAATTAGAAACAGAAACTCAGAAAATAACTAAAGAATTCGATATAGGTGACAAAACTGTGTAGAAAAAGGAACAAGGACTGGAAGTTAGACAAAAGTAATGAGGGCTCTAGATAATATTCAAGTATGGAAAAGTGAAAGAAATCCTATTTTCATTAGAAATCACTAAGGCAAACAATTCTTTGTCTTTTACCTCAGAGTCATTTCTGAGTTCCAAAGCTCTTAAGGGTATAGGCAAGAGGAAACCATTATACTAAGAATCAGGAGACCTTGGTTTATGTCTAGACTAGACAATCTCTGTTTCCTTCCAGTGCTATAGACATATAGTTTTGATGCCCATGTTTGAATTAGTCTAGTTGGTATTGGGCCTCAGGATGTTCAATGGTTTGGAAGAATGTTAGTGTGTGGAACAGTAACCCTTACTCAAATTAAAATCATAGACTCTCAAAGTAAAAATCAGAAAGGGATTTATAATGATCTTGCCAGAAAGTGTTATGTGCCAGAACTCTGAACTTGAAACAAAGGATTCTTACAAGGTACTAAGTCAGTGGGATTGATAGACAATAGTTATCTAATTTAGCATGGTTCAGTATGACTGATTTAATCCTACAAGGAGATGTTATGGGCCAGAACTTCAAACAAGATACTAAGTGGAATTGAGAAGACAATGGTTAAATCTAGTTTAGTATTGATTTAATCCTACAACAAATAATGGTTTCCTAGTGATATAATGATTGGTTTGTACTCAGTGTGGGGCATGCAAACTAGAGCCTCAGTCAGGGAGATTCAGAGACAAGCAGACAGAAGGCTGGAACATAAACCCTTGGACTCAGACAGATTCATCCCATCTCACACCACCTTGGTGGCAGGCTCTCCTCCTTTACTTCTCCACTGAAACCAAGACTCTGGAAGGACCCCAGAAAACTAGCAGAGCCCCAAGTGAAGGAGATAGGACTTTGAAGGAAACAATAAAGGATTTGGACTTTACCACCTGGCTGTACTTTTGGTGATTACTGAAGTGAAACGAAGGCTGCTCCAGAGACCCCAAGAAAACTTCAACAGAGAACATTACATTTTAATGAGAAAATTACAAAAAAGGGCAACTCCCAACAGAAAAGGTATCAATAGAATAGTACATATTGCAAAGTGCAAAAGACAAGATTATATAGACCCTACCCAGAAGCTCCCATCTTTCCCCTGATCTTTTCTCCCACCGGATGGACCATTATAATTTACCCAGAGACTAAATATTGACTTCAGAACACCCTTTACCTATTAAGTACTTAAATGCCAATGAAAAGGTAAGGAGAGGGAGACAGGAGAGAAATGTTTATTTATCTAAGATAATGGAACACCTGCTGTTTCTAGCTATAGCTCAACTTATTATTACAAATTCTCAAGTCACAGTTAGTGCATAGTCACATCCTTATGAGAGATCTTCACTCAGTTTATCTCATTCAGTCCCTCCTTCTTACTTAATAACCTTTGAAGACCTCTCACACCATTCTTGATACATTTCCTCAACCATCTTGTTTTCAGTCTCCAATCCCTCTGGAACTGGTTTTTCCTTCTCTTTCTCTACTGGGGTCCACCTTTGTCCTTTTAATATTGTTATTCTCAGCCTCTAGACCACAGGCTCAATTACTGTAATGTTTGCAAAGGTCCATCCTACTCTACTTCTTCCAGGACTTAGTAAGTACCCACTCTTCTGAAATTTTTCTTTCTCCTCCCACATAAAAATAAATCAAACAGTATCTCATATGGGTTAAAGTCCCAGATCACTTCTGGGGACAGTTCTTTTTTATTTTTTTATTTTTATTTGTATTATTATTATTATTTTTTTTTTAAATTTTTAATTTTATTTTATAATTATAACATTTTTTGACAGTACATATGCATGGGTAATTTTTTACAACATTATCCCTTGCACTTACTTCTATTCAGATTTTTTCCCTTCCTCCCCCAACCCCCTCCCCCAGATGGCAAGCAGTCTTATATATGTTAAATATATTACAGTATAATTTAGATACAATATATGTGTGTAGAACCGAATTTTTTGTTGCACAGGAAGAATTGGATTCAGAAGGTAAAAATAACAGTTTACATTCATTTCCCAGTGTTCCTTTTCTGGATGTAGCTGGTTCTGTCCATCATTAATCAATTGGAATTGGATTAGTTCTTCTCTATGTTGAAGAAATCCACTTCCATCAGCATACATCCTCGTACAGTATCATTGTTGAAGTGTATAATGATCTTCTGGTTCTGCTCGTTTCACTCAGCATCAGTTGATGTAAGTCTCTCCAAGCCTCTCTGTATTTCTCCTGTTGGTCATTTCTTATAGAACAATAATATTCCATAACATTCATATACCATAGTTTACCCAACCATTCTCCAATTGATGGACATCCATTCATCTTCCAGCTTTTAGCCACTATGAAAAGGGCTGCCACAAACATTTTGGCACATACAGGACCCTTTCCCTTCTCTAGTAGTTCCTTGGGGTATAAGCCCAGTAGTAGTATGGCTGGGTCAAAGGGTATGCACATTTTGATAACTTTTTGCGCATAATTCCAGATTGCTCTCCAGAATGGTTGGATTCTTTCACAACTCCACCAACAATGCATCAGTGTCCCAGTTTTCCCACATCCCCTCCAACATTCATCATTATTGGTTCCTGTCATCTTAGCCAATCTGACAGGTGTGTAATGATATCTCAGAGTTGTCTTAATTTGCATTTCTCTGATCAATAGTGATTTGGAACACTCTTTCATATGAGTGGAAATAGTTTTAATTTCATCATCTGAAAATTGTCTGTTCATATCCTTTGACCATTTATCAATTGGAGAATGGCTTGATTTCTTATAAATTAAAGTCAATTCTCTGTATATTTTGGAGATGAGGCCTTTATCAGAACCTTGAACTGTAAAAATGTTTTCCCAATTTGTTACTTCCCTTCTAATCTTGTTTGCATTAGTTTTGTTTGTGCAGAAACTTTTTAATTTGGTGTATTCAAAATGTTCTATTTTGTGATCAATAATGGTCTCTAGTTCTCCTTTGGACACAAACTCCTTCCTCCTCCACAAGTCTGAGAGGTAAACCATCCCATGTTCCTCCAATTTATTTATGATTTCGTTCTTTATGCCTAAATCTTGGACCCATTTTGATCTAATCTTAGTATGTGGTGTTAAATGTGGGTCCATGCCTAGTTTCTGCCATACTAATTTCCAGTTTTCCCAGCAGTTTTTGTCAAATAATGAATTCTTATCCCAAAATTTGGGATCTTTGGGTTTGTCAAAGATTAGATTGCTATTTTTATTCACTATCTTGTCCTGTGAACCTAACCTATGCCACTGATCAACTAGTCTATTTCTTAGCCAATACCAAATGGTTTTGGTGACTGTTGCTTTATAATATAGCTTTAAATCAGGTACACTTAGACCACCTTCCTCTGACTTTTTTTTCATTAGTTCCCTTGCAATTCTCGACCTTTTATTCTTCCATATGAATTTTGTTGTTATTTTTTCTAGGTCATTAAAATAGTTTCTTGGGAGTCTGATTGGTATAGCACTAAATAAATAGATTAGTTTGGGGAGTATTGTCATCTTTATTATATTCGCTCGGCCTATCCAAGAACACTGAATGTCCTTCCAATTATTCAAATCTGACTTTATTTTTGTGGCAAGTGTTTTGTAATTTTGCTCATATAATTCCTGACTCTCCTTTGGTAGATATATTCCCAAATATTTGATACTATCGACTGTTATTTTGAATGGAATTTCTCTTTGTATCTCTTGCTGTTGGATTGTGTTGGTAATATATAAAAATCCTGAGGATTTATGTGGATTTATTTTGTATCCTGCGACTTTGCTAAAATTCTGAATTATTTCTAATGTATTATTATTATTATCATAGCTTTTTATTAACAAAACATATACATGGGTAACTTTTCAACATTGACCCTTGCAAAACCTTCTGTTCCAACTTTTCCCCTCCTTCCCTCCACCCCATCCCCTGGATGTTAAAAATGTTAAATCCAATATTTGTATACACATATTTATTTATACAGTTATCTTGTTGCACAAAAAAATGTACCTAGAAAGAAAGAATAAAACCTGAGAAGGAAAACAAAAATGCAAGCAAACAATAACTGAAAGAGTGGAAATGCTATGTTGTGGTCCACACTCATTCCCCCTAGTTCTCTCTCTGGGTGTAGGTGACTCTCTTCATTACTAAACACTTGAAACTGGCTTCAATTATCTGAATGTTGAAGAGAGCCATGTCTGTCAGAATTGAACATCATATAATTTTGCTGTTGCCTTGTATGATGATCTCCTGGTTCTACTCATTTCACTTAGCATCAATTCATTAAGTCTCTCCAGGCCTCTCTGAAATCATCTTGCTGGTCATTTCTTACAGAACAATAGTATCCAATAGCATTCATATACCATAACTTATTCAGCCATTCTCCAATTGATGGGCATCCGTTCAGTTTCCAGTTTTTTAGCCACTACAAAAAGGGTTGCCATGAACATTTTTGCACATATTGGTGCCTTTCCCTTCTTTAATATTTCTTCAGGATTAAGCCCAGTAGTAACTCTACTGGATCAAAGGATATGCACAGTTTGATAACTTTTTGAGCATAGTTTCACATTGCTCTCCAGAATGGTTGGATTCGTTCACAATTCTACCAACAATGTATCAGTGTCCCAATTTTCCACATGCCCTCCGGCATTCAGCATTATCTTTTCCTGTCAGCCTAACCTATCTGACAGGTATATAGTGGTATTTCAGAGTTTTCTTAATTTGCATTTCTCTGATCAGTAGTGATTTGGAGCAAGTTATATAAAAGGTTTACTGGACATCCAGTTTGAAATATTTAAAAGGCAGCTGAAGATGTGAGACTGGGATTCAACAGAGAGTTTAGTTTTGGAAAGACTGATTTGAGAATCATTAGTAGAGAAGTTGTTATTTGTTGGAATGATAAGGTGAGAAGCCAGATTTTAAGGGGTTAACAAGAGACTGAGGAGAGAGTAGAGATAACTATTGTAGGTTTTTTAAAGGAGTTTTGCTACAAAGGGCATAAGAAAACAAAAAAGTAGAGATGGAAGGGTCAAGTGAGGATTTTTTCAGGATGAGAGAGATATTGGCATGTCTCGGGGACATAAATGAATGAGTGGGGGTGCCACGAAAAATGTGCCTTCTTTCTTTCTCACCACTTCCCCATATCATCTTATCCCCACTTCCTATTAAGAAAGAGAAACTTTTTGTCTTCTTTCTTTCTTTTAGGTTGTTATATTCTTTCAGACTTGTCTTGAGCAATGGATTTCAAAATTTGCTTCAAGGATCCCAGGGTCCCAAAACTCTTTCAGGGGGATTTTGAGGTTAAAATATTTTCATAATAATACCAAAAATTAATTTCTACTATGGTATATATTGATTGAAATAATCAGCACAGACAATAGCTCTTTAATGGATCATCAATAATTTTTAACAGTGTAAGAGACTGAAAACTGTTGGCATAGAGATTGGTGGTTATCTCCCTGTTTTCTTAAGGAAATAGAAATAAAATTATGAATCTGATTCATACTAACTTTGGTGGTATGAACTTTTATTCTTGTGCCTCCCCTCTCACCACATTCTCCTTAACTGGGAAAAACTAAACAATATTGGATTCTGATGAGTGGTTGAGATCCCTTTAAGAATCCCCCCCCACCCCCAATGGCTGACCTTTGATTTACAAATCCTGGTCAGTGGGCTTTCCCCATCCCCCACTGGATCTGAGCTAATTTGGGACACCACCTACAAGACCCTTTAGGTATAAAAGAGATAAACTGGACCTCTCTCTTTGCAGGAGCCCTTCCCTCCCAAACTTGGTATCCTTCGGGCCATGTAAGGGTTCCTGCCCATCCAGTGACCACCTCTGACCCTGGCGTCTTTCTACCTTTACAGAAGTTGCTTTTGGTTGTTCAATAATAGAGACCAGGCAGCAGCAATGGAGAAGGATAACAGAGCCAAAGCCAGAAACAAAGAGCAGGCCCAACTTTTAGCTGCCGCCATTTCTAGAGATCAAAAGGGTTCATGCTTTAGATGCAAAGGGCAAGGTCACTGGGCTGGAACATGCCCCTGGAGAAAGCCTCCTGGTCCTTGTCCTAAATGCCACAAGGAAGGACACTGGAAAAGGGATTGCCCAGAGAGGGATAGAGCCACTGCCTCAAACCTCGCCCTCCAGTCCTCTCAGAACTTGGAGTGACGGGGCCTGGGGTTCAGCAAGGCCCCCCCCTTTCTCCATCAGCGCAGCCGAACCCAGGGTGACTCTAGACGTGGCAGGTAAGCACATTAATTTTCTATTTGATACTGGGGCCTCTTTTTTGGTTCTGTTATGGCACTCTGGTCCAACCCACCCCTCCCCTTGTAAAGTAATGGGGTCAGAATGTACTTCCAAATCCCTACAATAAACCTTTTTATCAATCAAGATTTTAGGACCTGTAAATTCCTTTTACAAGGGACTCTGCGCCATCATGAGACTATCTTTGCGCCGACCCAGAAGGGGTTCCCCCTTCCCTAACTCTCATCAATTCCATAAAGTTCCATGGCTTATTGAGCCATTTAAAAGCAAATTCAGTGAAGAAATTAAAACCATTTCTAGTCATATGAAAAAATGCTCTAATTACTATTGATTAAAGAAATGCAAATTAAGATAACACTGAGGGTACCACTTAACACCTTACAGATGGGCTGACAGGTAAAGATGATATATGTTGTATGGAATGTGGAAAAACTGTGTTGTGAACTGATCCAACTATTCTAGAGAGCACTTTGGAACTATATCCAAATATACCCTCCTATCCAGCTATGTCTCTACTGAGCCTGTATCCCAAAGAGATCAATAAAAAAGGAAAAAGAACACACATGTTCAAAAATGTGGCAGCACTTTTCATAGTGGCAAGAAACTAGAAACTGAGTGGATATTCTTCATTGCAAAATGGCTGAACAAGTTATAGTATATGAATCTTATAGAAAATTATTGTTCTATAAGAAATGCAGCAGGACAGTTTCAGAAAAGCCTAAAAAGACCTACATGAACTGAAGACCTACATGAACTGATATTCAGTGAATAGAACCAAGAGAATATTGTACTGAGCAAGATTATGGGATGGTCAATTGTGGTGGACTTGATTCTTTTCAACAATGAGGTGATTTAAGGCAATTCCAATAGACTTGTGATGGAAAGAGGCATCCACATCCAGAAAGAGAACTTTGGAGACTGAATGTGGATCAAAGGATAGTATTTTTGCCTTTTGTTGTTGTTGTTTGTTTGGTTGTGTTTTTTTTGTTTTTGTTTTGTTTTCATTTTTTTTTTCTCTTCTTGATTTTTCTTCTGTAGCATGACAAATATGGAAATATGTTTGGAAAAATTTCACATGTTTAATCTATACTGGATTACTTGTTATGGGCAGGGGGAAGGGAGGCATAAAAGGAGAAAAAAAATGGAATACAAGGTTTTGAAAATTTGAATGTTGAAAATTGTCTTTGTATGTCTTTTTAAAATTAAAAGCCATTATTTTTTAAAAAGTAAATTCAGTAAATGATTTTTATTCTCAATAAATTGTTTTAAATTTAATGTAGAGTGCATATTGTTCACATAGATTATATGTATGTCCAAAAGGGTTTATCTAAATGTAGCTTTCAAGAAGATATAGACATCTCTAAAATCTCACCCACTTCTCTCCAAAGGAATTTTTTATTTTTTTCCAGAAGAGGAAAAAGAGTTTGGGATGATAAGGCTGCCTTCTCTGCTCTCCTCAGAGAAGAGATTTTGGTTTAGAATAGTATCTATTTGCTGCTGATCACTATTTCTTAAAGAGGGGGGAACAGCAAAGGGATATGACAAGCAATTTTTGAAGGTATGTTTCCATTACCACCAAATGCCAGTTATCTAGGACTATCAAAATTATGAATTAGATACAAATCCATTTGTCCCAAAAGCAAAGTGACATCAATGAAATTACACAAAATAGAATATGCCAAACAATATACAGAGTGAATGAGTTTTCCCACTGGAACTGAGAAAGTTCAGCTCAACCAAAAAGTACTTGATCTCACCCAACAAGAAATTCCTCAAAGTCTTTAGTGAAGTAATCTAGAAATGGGCTCTTCTACATATTGACTTCTTCCCAAAGTCTTTTTCTCTTCCTAATTTTTCTCTGAAGAGAGCCTGGAACTTCCTATGTCCTTTTTTGAAGCTAGATTCCTCAGGGGAAAAACAAACAAACAAACAAACAAACAAAAAAAAAAAAAACTCTCCTTTCCCAAGTTCTCAATAATTCTAATTGTTTTGGGCCTCTGCTCTGATCAACCCCTATTAGAATGTCACATCTTTGAGGGTAGAGACTGGTTTTTTCTTCCTTTTTTGCATCCCTAGTTATTATCATAGTACCGGGCATGTGATATTTGATAAAGATTTGATGATTGACTGACTTTCACCTAGGCTGGAGCAAAGAACTTGAACTTAGGTCTTTCAATCCTAAGTACCTGTTTTTGTGTCCTCTAAAGCCTATTGGAGAAGAACTTTAACTAATCTAATATCAGTGTTCTTTAAAGCAGCCTATATGGATTTGAGAAAGGCTTTCTGAGCCTTAAATTAATTGCTGATATGGAATGAAAATTGGGCTGAAACTCAGGAGACTCATATTCTAAGAAAGATACTAACTGTGATATTGAAAAAAGCATTCTCAAGCCTTTGGCTTGCTCACATATAAAAAGAGGGAGCTGATCAATGAGGCACTTGTTTTGATGCCCTGTCATTCTAATGCTTGCTTGAAAGTGTAAGAGAGCTTACACTGATAAAATAAATAATGTAAAGCAAGGGCTGCCAGCACAGTTTATGACCTATATATTCTATGCTAGAATTGGCTGTTTATAATACAAAATAAATTGCCTTGCAAGCATAGAATGTGGATTAAAGTATTTAGATTCAAAAAAGATTGAGCCTTTACATTTACGCCTACTTTAGTAATTGAATCTGATGGCATACACTATTTTTATTTGTTATAACTACTGTTTCCAAATATATACTAAAATAATTTCCAATTCAAGTCAACACTTATCAAGCACCCATTATATACAAGACTGGGAACATCAAACAAAAATGTTAACAGTCCTTGTCCTCAAGGACCTTACATATTCTTGAAAACATACATAAAGTTGATTTGAGGACATAAAAATATTCCTTTTCCTCAGGACAATTAGACATCTAAAACTGCAGTATTAATTTGCTTGTCTATGTTGTAGACTGTAAAGATGTCAGACAAAAATATGTTATGGGAATTTTAATGTAGAAACTACCCTAAAATAAATGAATTGTATCAGAAATGTGGTTTTATTTCATAAGAAAGTGTATTTTCTTCCCTAAATGAAGATGACATTATTGATCCTTCAGCTATAGGACTTTTTTTTTTTTTTTTTTTTTAATTTAGAAACACAGAATGTCAAAACCAGGAGAAATTTCAGGGTACAAGTCTAACCAATTCTTGAATAAAAATCAAAAGAAAAAGAAACCCACTCTGCCTGTGGATATATCTACTATTCTGAGGTTTTTCTTTAAATCAAGTCTAAATTTGCATTTTTGTTATTGTCATGTATTATTTCTAACTCAGCTTTCTGGGACCAAGAACAAGTCTAATCTGTTTTATACTGGGAGACCCTCAAATATCTGAAGATAGCTTTTAGTTCCCTCAAGTGTTTTCATCTCCAAATTAACCTTCCCAGATTTTTTTCAACCAATCTGTAAACAGCATAATTTTGAGATCTTTCATCATCTTGCTTAATTTCCCCTTGAGTTTAACATTTTGAAAAATATATAGCACCCAAAATGAAGAAAGTATTTCACATACAAGGTGACCTTAGCAGACTCTAAGGACTAAATAAACTCCTTAATTCTAGAGAGTATGCCTTTCTTAGTGCAGAATAATTGCATTAAAGTGAAATGCATTGGCCATATTATATCTGTTATAGAAACTATGTAGTTCATCCAACATTCCTATACCAATTTTTTTTCTGATCAATTGCTTGCTAACTATGCTTCCCTCGTTTGCACTTAAGAAATTATATTCTCAATATGTCTACGACTACATTAATCTGCATTGTTTCACCTTATTTTATTTGGCCCAACACTCTAGTTTGTCATTTCTGAATTCTGACATTATCATCTGACGTGTTAGCTATTCTTGCCAGCTTTATGTCATCCACAAATTTGATAAGCATGTCATCTATTCCTTCATTCAAGGCATTGATGAAAATGTTAAATAGCACAAAACTGAGTTCTTTTTTTTCCATCAATGGTGTGGTGACAGATTTACAATGATCTAAATACAATCTTGCCCACTCCCTGTTGTGACAGCTTGACAGTCTTCTGATCAAGTTAATTTGTTTATATAGTGATTGAACTGTAATTATGGCTTCTTTAGCTAGGCTAAATAGCTAAAATAAATAATTTTAATAAATTTAAAAATAAAAACAATAAAAAGCTAAAATAATTTTCTATACTTCAGTTAGTGTTTAAAATTATTGCAAAGGGTATTTCTCCCATGTAAATACGATGTTATATAAAAAAAGTATTCAATAATTTATTTATATTTTTGACTAGAAAATAAATTCGGATTGTATATACTGGTATTTGCCTTTTCCCAAATGCTATTAAATTTAACACATGCATTTCACATTTCACAGTTTATTATATAGAAAGTTTGGTAATTTTAAGCTCAGATTGGATAATAATATTAAACTAGGTGATAGGTGAAGCATTGGAACTGCAAAGACCTCAGTTCAATCTTACATCAGATACTTAGTAGCTGCATGACTATGCAAGTTACTTTTGAAGTTTCAGTCCCTCATAATGGGGAGTAAACATAGCTCCTGCCTCAGAAAATTGTGAGAACAAGGGTAAGGACAATGTGTAAAGAGCTTTGCAAACATTAAAGTATTATGTTAATGTAATTATCATTTTCAAGTTTTGTTTTGCTACTTGTCTAGATTATAATTTTCTTGAGTAGAGAATGATAAATTTATTTTGATCCCACTATACTTCATAGAATGATATTTAACAAGTAGGTTAAATAACAGCACCTCATAAAAGTGGAATACCTTAAGCTCTAGCATGAAATGAAATTTTGGAATAGCCAACTGAGGAATTAACTTCAAATAAAAAAAGCTGTTTACAAAGATTTCAGCTCACTCAGGAAATTGCTATGGTTGAGGAAGATATGACTGTGAAGGTATACTTATTGATGAAAGAAGCCAAAGCCAAACTCAGAGGAAGGTAAAAACCATTATCTCTGGTCCTCAGCAAACCTAACATTCAAATAGGAGAACAGAATATGGACACAAACTTATGCAAATTTCTACTGCTGATCCTAAGCTGCTGAAGTTGGTGGGACTTGCTGTGTTTGAAATGGACTTTCCATAGTTTTATAACTTGTTCCTAAGAGATCTTATTAGGACTTGCCATGAAATCTCATTAGTACTTGTCACATTGATTTCTTATGTGATGATGCTCACAAGCTAATTTATATCAGAACAATGAAAAGCAAACTCAAACAAAACTCTAGAACTCAAAACTCATTTATTCAAACATATATTTACTGGTCATATGCAATGCATCAAGAGAAATATAAAAAAAAAAGTGCTATGTGGTTCTTGCAAGTTAGCAATTTAAAATCTGAGTTCATCACAGAATATACCTTAAAAGTCTGCCACAAGAGTAAAAGATTACAGTTTTGACTTCATAGGTTTTCTTTTTTGAAGAATCACATCATAAGTACAGTAGTCAACACTGCCACTGTTTTTGGAAGGATATGTCAATCAACTTCCTGATGTCTCCACTTAATATCTTCCAGATTTCCCAAACTCAAAAATCTCCTAAAATACCAAGTTTCTGTGTGAGAGTTTCTATGAAAATACATATTTAATGAGGGTAAAATCTATTTGCCTTTTACATTCCTGTATATAGCACTCAATCCTTAACTCTTTTCAAAATATATGCAATACTTAAAAAGTTCAAGTGACTCTTTTCTCCTCTGGAGCACGGCCCTAATAGGGATTTGATGAACTCAATAGAAAGATCAGGGGCTGCTAAGGAAGTGTGGGGTGTGATTCACCTTCCCTGAAGAGTCGGCGAGCCGTTTGTTTGCCTCAATTTCCTCATAAAAGGAGCCAATCATTTCTTTGGAGAGAGAGAGAGAGAGAGAGAGAGAGAGAGAGAGAGAGAGAGAGAGAGAGAGAGAGAGAGAGAGAGCGAGAGAGAGAGAGAGAGAGAGAGAGAGAGAGAGAGAGAGAGAGAGAGAGAGAGAGAGAGAGAGAGAGAGAGAGAGAGAGAGAGAGAGAGAGAGAGAGAGAGAGAAAAAAAAAAAAAGGATGTGGAATGAAGTAGTTGATCTCACTTATTAACCCTTCGCCGTAGGAGTGGAGTAAATGACCTCCAAGGTGTTTTCCACCCAGACGACCGGATAGTGCATAAGCTCAGAGATACGAAATCCACAGCAAACCAAAGTTTCAAGAAATCTCACTTTTTCGTCGTCAAGGCGGGTAACAGAGCAAAAAAAAATTTTTCAGAGAGACTTGCCAGAAAAGGGGAAGCAGGAAATAGCGTCATATCATCAATGCGCAAGTGCCGGCTGCGACGCATGAGCAGAACGAATTTACCGACGTAACGTAGCGTAGCGTCTTCCGCAATTCCGGAGTTTGTGGGTCGCAGCGCGGGTGAGTTAACTCGCGTTCCTGACTAAGTAGCAGCTCCTCTCCTGCGTGAGGGCCACCGTGGGTCAGAATTGGACTCTGGACGGAGGAAAACAAGTGGACCCAGAGGCTATTTAGGACAACTTGAGGTGGACGAGTAGTCTCCTAAGAGCATAGCCATTGCAGTTTTGGTGGTTTGGGCGCCGACTTAGTTGGCGGAAGTTATCCCTTACACTTATTAAGAGCAGCATCTCTTTCACTGTGACCATTTCTATTAGTACTCAGCTTTGGAATAGGACACCTCCCCCCTGAGGTTGGGGGACTAGGATCCCGTCCTCTCGCCACTTTACCGACGAGCAAAATAAAGGTTCGGAGGCAAAGTGGAATGATCCGAGGCCACACAGCTGGGATCTTCGCGCCATAGTTTGTTTGTTTTTGGTCAACTAGTCAGTCTACGTTTGTTAAGCTCAAACTACGAGTCAGGAGTTGCTAGGAGGAAAGAATACTATGAAAAAAGATAAAAAAATAAGTTCCTGCCCACAGGGAGGTCACGTTCTAATTGTGGACACAAAATGCAAGCAGCTATGTACAAAAGCAAGCTATTGGGAAAGATGAAATCGGAAGTGATCTTCCCAGAGGAAAGGCACTAATTGTAACTGAGCATCTTTTGGAAGGCGGGATTTATAGAACCCAGGACTTAAAAGATGAGGGATGTTAGTTTCCTCCACTATAAAATAAAACAGAGCTTGCTTTTCAGTATTATGATTTTAAAAGGATTTTATTTAAAACATTGTAAACCTCAAAAACCCTGTTGCAAAATGGTTATTATGAAGAAGATGTTTTTTGTACTTATTGCATTGAAGGGACCTGTTGTCGATTTAGGAAAAAAAATAATAAAAAGTTTATGCTACAATGCAGTCCTAAACAATGTAATTGACGGGGAAAAGTACAAGGGGACACGTGTATGTAAAGGAGATGGAACTGAGCAAGCTTGACAGGAAAATCAGTCTTAGAATCCCAATTTGTAGTTTTATCTTTTGTTAAGTTTGTAGTAGTTGCCAAACTTGGGAATTGTTATGTGACCGTTTATTTAGGTCTAATGGTGATTTTTGTGCTCCCAGAAAAATACTATCAATCAAGAAGTATTCTAATTGGAGTTGGTTTTAAATACAAATATGCCAGTTCACCTAATAAAGGAAGTCAATGGAGTGCCTGAAGTGCAATTACCAAGCCACTTAGAAGAAGTAGATTTAAGAACTCTACGACTAGGTTGTGATTATTCAAACAAATTTATTCAGGTAAGGAGTTTAAATAATTCAAAATTCCTTTTCCTCAAAAAAAAAAAAAAGTATGTTAATATGTATAATGTTTGCGGGTAGGGGGTGTTGTTTCAATCATATACCCAACAGAAGATAATATATAATATTTAATCCCACAGGTTTTCCCTATTATCTGGTTTCTTTTCACATTCACTTGATTATTTTACTTTTCCTTTCAAAGTTGGGGGATGGGAGAAGCCTTAATTCAGACAAATCAGCAACTAGAATTAATTAAACACTTAAAATTTTTTAGACATATGGGATACAAATTACTACCCCTGCCCCTAAGGAGCAACATTCTAGTTCTGTGTATTCCTTAATTATATTTGTCAAATTTTAATGAAATTTCATTAGCCCTGGACAAAGGGCTGAAACAATCTGAGTCACCTGACAATACACATTGCTGTTTGAATCTTTATTACTTTTTTCCTCATTATTCTTCCAAATCCTAACCTTGTTAGTCATTTAGTTATTATATTTGTCTTGTTGTAATGTTTAATGTCCTTCACAGTTTCAGCTACCATGTTTTGACAAAATCTTTAGATATTTTAATCTTTGGTTATTATGTATACAAAAAAATAGGTAATACTAAATAGACTGTAGGTATATTATAGACTATAGGTAATACTAATAGGAACATAGATGTACTGAGAAGTTTTTTCCTTTATGTTGAAGTCATTGTTTGAATTATCCTCCTAGTTTTGCTGTGCTCTGTATTCATCCCACTCTTTACACGTTTCCTTGAATTCTTTATATCTGTCTTTTTTTTTTTTTATAGCATAATCATGTTTTATTATTTTCATAAACCACACTTTGTTTTAACACCCCCTAGTTTATTGGCACCCAACTTCATTTCAGTTGCTTGCTACTACAAAAAAATGTATTTTCCTGCATTTGACTATAGTATATATGCATAGTAATGCATAATACATATGCATTGCTGAGTCAGAGGTAGTGATTTTTTTAGTATAATTCCAAATTATTTTCCATAGTAGTTCAGCCTATTCACTGCTCCAATTGTAGTTTTTGTAATTTACCCTTTTCCCCCACTTTATTTTATAATATATGCTCCTTTTATTTGAGCATAATGTTAAATGGGAATTGTTATTCACAAGCGTAGAATATCTTAATCTTTTCTTCAGTAACCTGTAATTGTTACCTAAAAATGTGTTAATTTCATGTCTACTTTTCAGCAAAGATTTATAGTATAGTATTCCAGTGATTAAGGCATAATCAGACTTTCAAAATATATTGATTCACATTTAGTGGTATTTTCTTAATTGGTATACTGCTTGTTTCAAATTAAGATATGCATATCAAAAGAAATAAAAAAAACATAGTTTGATGTTAAATCATATACTTTATCTTATATTTTTAAATCATAGTAAGTATCTATTGTTCTCATGTTTGTCTTTTAATATTAAAAGATCCATGAATCTACTAATCCTTGATGATATAGCTACTTATTAACAATTTAATGATGTTCCTGGCTTATAGTAAAATACTATATTGGAAAAAAGATGAAAAAATGTGTTACTCAGATTTATTTTATTTTTAACTGATTCATTTCATTTTCTGAATCTTAGCCATATTATATGAATGTACTATTAAAATTTAATTTTATAGATTTTTTTTTAGAAATATTCATTGGATTTTTATCTTTTTGAATATCTTTTCTACCTAAAGTCATGGAATTAATACAAGATTAACATTAATGTTTACTGAATGAAGTATTTGTGATCTATGTAGTAAAATTAACATTTTTACTTACTGAATAAAGTACTTTACTTTTGTGACAGCAGACATTATATATATCTTATTTCAGGGCAATTTCTGGCTAATTAAGTCATTTAATCAAATAATAATGGATAATCAGTCTTGTCAGACTCTTCCTAATCTCATTTAGGATTTTCTTGGCAAAGATAATGGATTACTTTTTCTTTTTCTGATTCATTCAGATGAAGAAACTGAGGCAAACAGGAATAAGTGACTTGCCCAGGGTCACATAGCTACTAAGTGTTTGAGAATGGTTTACATAAATGAAAAAAAGTTAATTGTACTTTTTACTTGTGGGACCACAGTTTTAAAATGTAGTGATTTGATAAATAAAGTAGCACAGTCTCAAAGGTAGCAAGTTTCATAAAGTAATAAGTTAATTTCTTTTTTTTTTCAAAAATATTTTTTAGAATAACTTTAATGAGCATTTCATTATATTGAAGATACATGATATTTTTCTCTACCTAACAGCTAACAACCCCCGATGATTTATAATTATTTTCCATCATTGCTAAGAGTGACACATTTCCTCTGTACCAATCTAATAATGATGGGTCCTTTTGAACTTTTTTTAGATTACTCTTCATACAAGGGAAACATAATTTATCACCAGGCTCAAACTTGAAGTCTTTATGCAATTTGGTAGTTTTTTCCCGAATCCAGACTTAGCCTAACCTCTGAAAACACAGGACCAACTAAATCCATTGCTGTAGTGATTCATCTTCGTAAGACTGTATTTAGTTAAAAACCATACCAAATGTGTTCAGAATTGGCATTTGAAACAGACATTTCTTGATTTATGAGTAGTGGCATATGTATAACTTATTCATACAAATGATTGGCTATCACCAGCTCCTTCTACTCCCCTATCTCTCACTCAAAAACTGAAACTTGGCTGATAATTAACAATATGAAGTGGTATACAATATTTAGCATATATGAGGATGCTTTTATAAGTTTTCCTTTTAAAGCAATCTCATCTACATATATTTTCATACTGTCTTCTTAATGCTTTCCCAATATTTTAGAAAAACTTCGTTTAGTTTCCATTTGTGTCAGAAAATGATTAATCCTGACTGACAATACATTGGTAATATTCCAAAAAGAAGAAAAACGCAAGTTTTAAAGTTAAAATAAGTAGATGTGTTAAAGAAACAGTACTCTTATTTTCTAAAGTTTTATAGAGTCCCCAAAATTCACTTCAGGATTTTCATCTATTCACTTAGTCTCCTATATAGTTCATCATGCTGGTCCTCAAATATTAGATTAAACATATCTATCTATCTATCTTTCTATGTATATAGATAGATATATACATTTATATCTATCTATCTATCTACCTATGTATATATAAATATATATATATCCTATTTTTATATACACTATTACCCGATTTTTAGTGTGATTGGGCTTTTAGTTATTCATATGTTACATTAGGAACCTAGTCAGCACTTACAACATTTATTAATGTGAAAATGTAATTTGAATTCTGCAGGGTTGTCTTTAAAACAAAGAAAGATCAACTGGAAAGCTTTGTATATTATGTGTTTTCCTTAGTCCTTCTATAAGTAGAAAAAAGTAGGGTAATTAAAAAATTTAGTTCTGGCCATTTCAATTCAACAAAAATTTTACAATTGGTCATTGGATGTGTAACACCATAACTAGATTTTGGATAAGACACACAGTTTACATAAAATAGACCAATTATTGAGATAGCTTTTAATTGGTGTCCCTGCTTTACTCTCCTATCTATTTTGGACAGAGTTGCCTAATTGCTATCAAAGCATGACTCTGGCTCTATTACCATCCTGCTTAAGCAGCTTTGCTAGCTCCCTAAATCCATCCATAATCATGCTCCAGCTTTTCTCTGCATATTGATTTCACCTTTAGTACCCTTCATTTACTCTTTGTTCTGCTAAAGTGGTCTGTGTTGAACTTTATATGGACATTACATCCCAGGCTTTGGGATAATAACTCTTTGCATAAGTTTTCTGTCCTCTATGCACTTCTTGCTTTTCTTTTTAACTTTCACCTCTTGGAATTTCTGGCTTAGATGAAATAACACTTTTTTCAGATGTCTTTTCTTGACCTTTTTTGTTGTTAGTCTCCCCATGATCCTCTAGAATTCCATCATATTTACATTTATGGTATACTGGTATTTATTAGTATGCATATTGTTTTCCTGTATTAACTATGAAAATTTAGTTTTTGCCTTTGTATCTTACCCCTAAGTATAGTGTCTTGTACATAGTAAGCTTATAAGTAAGCATAATAAATGCTTACCAAATTGAATTAAGTGAGTGTTTGAAGGAGGAAATTTATTTGTAAAAGGAGTATATGAACCTGAGTATTTCAGGCTTTATAACAGTTATTAAATCTGCTGAAAAACAGACCCCACTTGAATGATGTGCAGTTGTGCCTTTATTTTTATTATTTTTTTTTTTTGGCTGAAGATCTTAGGAATACTTATATCCTGGCCTTTATTGAATTGTCATGAAAGGGTAGGTTACTAGAGTATCTCGACATTTATAGGGCATAGGTATTTTTCTAGATAAGATCCTCAGTTTTTATTCCATCAGAATTACTTTTGGACTCAGCATAATGCCTGCAGATCTTTGTTGAAATTGAAATGCAGTTTCCCAGTGTCTTTCAAATGTTGATTAATTGCCCTCTCCCTTTTTTGTTTTTAAATTTTCAGGGGACAGTTTCACTTATCTACTCTTTAACTCAGCTTGGAGATGGAACAGCCTTTTTGAAGATAATATTACAAGGTACGTAATATAAGAACAGCAGTTCACCTATAACAGTCATCCATTTGGAAGGAAACCTTTGCTTATATTAAAATTCTTCACCCAGTTATTCAGTATTCTTCACAATTTAATCCCATATCACCTTTTCAGCATTTTTCCTACTACTCAACCACAAAACCGTTTGCTTTCATCCAAACATATTTTGTACATTCTGATTTATGTGAAAAATTTGGAGATGTTCACTTTGCATTACACAGAAAACTCAGACATGCTAGATGACTGCTCATGGATTACATGAACTGCTCTATGCAATAGGGATTAGATTTGTTCTTTTTGACTTCATGACAGAAATAGGAGCAAAGAGTAGAAGCTACAAGGGATGTATATTTAATGTCAGTAAAATTGTCCTAAGCATTGGAGAGTTGTTCAAGAGTGGAATGGACTACTTTGGGAAGTGAGGTCATTTCTGCCTTCATAAAGAGTTTTTTTCTGTATCATTTTTCTCTTCACATAGCCACAACTAGTTTTATTCTTTTATCACTTCTCACTGTTCTTTTGCAATAGCATTCTAACTGTTCTCTCACTCATCCTCAAGCTTCATTCAGTTACAATACATTCATCTCTCAGCTGCCAAGATAAATTTACAGTCTTCAAAGAATCTAAGCTAATAGAGACAACATTCATTCATTTGATAAATATTCATTGAGCATCTAATAGAAACAAATCACTACACCTGATGTTGTGGGAAGACATATTAGAATATGAACTAGTTTCTGAATTATTAGGTGCTTTCATGGCATAATGGATGGAATGCTGTACTTGAGTGCACCTAAGTATTTCAGAGCTCTCCTTAGTAACTCTGTGACCTGAGTTATTTAATCTCACCCAGCCTAGGAGTTCTTGTTTTGAAATGGGAATAATAGCATCTGTATCCCTGGGTTGTTGTGAGAATTAAATAAGATAATTTATGTAAGCTGAGTGACAAATCTTAAAGTGATATTTCAAAGAGCTATAATAATCAGAGAGTCTAGAATCTAATTACAGTGTGAATATTTACAAAGTGCTGAATGAGTAAATATAAACTAATGTAGTCCAAGCAAAATATTGTCAGTAGATGAGTGGTTACAGTTCAATTATAGTTCATCAAGGGAAAGGTTCTTGGAAGACGATTTTGAACTGATACATGTACAATGGAGAGAAAGGAAATTTTACTTCACCTGTGGTAAAGTATGACATACATTATATTTAAGTAGGAAAATCTTTTATGTGTATGCATACATATGCACACATATACACATATAAAATGTATTATATAAAACAATTTGCATATGCCTTTTGCATATTGTTGGCAAAAAGTTTTTTAAGGGTTATTATTTTCATTTCTTTTAACAAGCAAAATTTTGGAAAGAAAAGAGTAGTGTGATTCTATTATATTAGTAATACTAGACCTTGGTATTAAAAATTTTGAGTAAAAAAAAATGTTTTTTATTCAGGACATGCAAAACAATGACAAAACTACATTAAATAAATATAAGGACATTTTGATTAGTATTCAAGAAAAAATGAATTTTTTTGTTGTGAACTATTGTAAAAGACCAAATTGAACAATGATTTGCTTAAAGAAAATTTGTAGTTTATGAAATATCTATTGAAGATAATTTGAAAGAAGATAAATACTAGAAATGTTGTTAGGATTTTAAATTTTTGATCCTTTAGAAATTAAGTAAAAGATTAAGTTGAAATTTGTGATGATATTTATCATCAATGATTAATAAGAAATTACATATTATTGTTATTGATAATACGTATTTTCTAAATTATTATTCAATGTTCTAAGCATTAGAAACTAAACATTTTAATTGCAAGTCATAATTTCATTTCAATGAGGATTTTGTATAATTTTAGGTTTTTTTAAATTTTTTTTTGTGTGTGTGTGAAAAATATTTTATGGCAATGTGTACTTTTTGTCCTTTTTCCTCAGAGAGAGAGAAATTTCATCCAGAAATCAACACAATCAATATATTATTCTTTGGAAATTTAGCTGAGCAGTGTGCAAAAGTTGTGCACCAAGGGGTAAGAAATGTTTATTTTTTTTATTTAGAAATAAATATCTAAAAAAAAAATAGCCATTTTTGGCCATCTATTCAGCTATAAGGTTTTTCTTTTTGTTTTTTGTTCGTGTGGTTGCCAATAAAGTTAATTACTGCTATAATTTTTCTGCTTCTGTAATTAAAAAAACAAAACAAAACACTTTTTTAAAGTTGACCTTTTATTTCATTGGTATGGGAAACTCCTCATGAGGAACTTTTATGTACCACTGTAGATGAACAATTTCTCTTCAATTTACTGATTGTAAGTTGCTTGGTACCTTGAGACACAAAGTGATTTGAACAAGGTTCATATAGCCACACTGTGGTGGAGCAGGATATTTGGGTCCAGGGCTTTTGGACTTTGCTGTTTTCTTTCTGTTACCTGCGGTTTTCAGTGTAGCCTTTCAATTCCGGGAGATCCCTGAGTCTCTTTTCAAGGGACCAAAAGGTCAAAATTATTTTCATAAAAATACAAAGATATTTCAATGTAGTCAGTAATGATAGTTATTCTTGTAGTTGACCACTTATCAGGGAATGGCTTTTGGTTTTATATTTATATCTTTATTAATATTTACATTTTCATTTACAGGAACACATCTCTCTCTCTCTCTCTCTCTCTCTCTCTCTCTCTCTCTCTCTCTCTCTCTCTCTCTCTCTCTCTCAATACATATCTGTATTGTTTCCATGTTTTGGATACTCAACTTTCATAGGAGGGAGTTGATACAATTTTCCTCCCATTTGATAGCTTCTTTTTTCCTAATTGAATTAATTTTGTTTGTAAAGCTTTTCATTTTCGTGGAAGCAAAATCATCTATTTTCTTTTATAATTACTTCTATCTACTGTTTGGTTAAGAAAATCTCTTCCACCATATCTTTAGTAATTAATTTTTTCCCCAATTTTGTTGTTTCTGATTGTCCTTTGTATAGTTTTCTATTTTTCTCTGTTTTTCTTCTATAATTGTCTTAAAATATGTAAGTAGGTATGTGTCACAGTGAATAGAATTCTGGACTTGCAATTAGGAAAACCTGAATTTAGATCAGATACATACTTACCTTAATATAAGAAGAAAAAATCATTAAGTGAAAACTTGGAAAAAAATTAAAAAGTACCTGTAAAACAAATAGAAGAGGAAAATAAATAAAAGAATCACTGTGTGATGGAATATTTCAGTGCCATAGGAAATAATGAATATGATGAATTTCAGAGACGAATGGAAAGGTCTGTAAGAACTGATATTGAGAAAAATAACCAGAGTCAGAGAAACTTTTCATTGACCACAATATTACAAATTGAACAATCCAAAAAAAACAAAAAACAAAAAAAAAAAAACATGTTAATGTTGCAAAATTATAAACTCTGCTGGGAAAAAATATGAAAGAATGTCCTTACCTCAAAATTTGCAGAAGTGGGAGGTCCATGACTATAGTACATTGCACATGTTTTCAGATTTTTGATGTATTTGTGAGATAGGTTATTTTATTATTATATATTTTTTTGGTCTTTAATTAACTTTGTTTTCTGCAATGGTGCTCTGAGAGACATTGGAGGAAATTTTGATAATTAAAAAAAATAAAAGATTTTAAAAACTTATTAAAAGAGCACAAGAAAAGCACATTTCATATAATAGAGCTCAATTTGTAGACCTGATATGTAAGGTATATATAAAATGTAAATGCTCATTGTATTTGCTATTTGCTAAATTTTAAATTAATTTTTTTTAAAACCTGATTTTGTACTAGAAAATATAGTTTTTTACTCTTTCTTACTCAAATAGCTTTTACTTTCAACTTTTTTTTTTTCATCCCCTTCATTCGCTGAACTTTTAAGATTGAATGTCTTTTATGGTGATTGAGGGATTTATTGAGACACTTCCTTTTTTAGGATTCTTCAAATTACTTGAAATTAATATGCAAAGATTAGAAAAAGATCCTTTAGAGTCTTTAAGGTATTATGAAAGTATTCAATAAATATATTCATTCATTCCAATTTCCCTCCCTTTTTTACATTTAGTTAAAATCATCTGAAAATGCAATATACTGTAATTGTAGGAAATTTATAAAATCAGCAAAACAACTGTAAAATACTTCACATTAATATTTCACCTAAAGGTGACATGTGGAAAAATGCTCTTATATTTAAATAGACTTTGAACAGGTAGTTATTAAAATAGAATAGAAGTGTACTAGTTAATTAATACTTGTCACATAACTAAGGATGATAATAGTGGCAAGTAGAGAGAGATTTAGTACCTCCCCCCCCCTTTTTTTCTTTAATTTCTTTCTTTTCTCTTTTCTTTTTGTAATAAGAATGGGATGAACAGGTCAGGGGAATAAAAGGCACAATTTATTTTGTCTTCACTCTGGATTAAACTGATTTAGGGCTGAATCAGAATCTTATTAGACTATTTAGTATGAATTATATTATCAGAAGGTTTAAGGAATCTATTTTCTCTGTAGCCTCACAGTTTTCCACCAAGAGGTTATTCAGTTGTTTCAGACATGTACAACTTTCCGTGACTCTATTTAGGATTTTCTTGGCAAAGATACTGAAGTAGTTGGCCATTTCTTTCTCCACATTAAAAAATAGGGTTAAGTTACCTACACAGGGTCACATAGCTAGTTAGTATCTGAGACCAAATTTGAACTCAGGAAGATGAGTCTCCCTGATTGCAGGCCTGGCACTTTATCCCCCTCACAATCTAGCTGCACTCATATAGGAATAAATCATTTAAATTAGGAAAACACACACATACATAA
Source organism: Sminthopsis crassicaudata (assembly GCF_048593235.1). Classification (NCBI taxonomy): domain Eukaryota; kingdom Metazoa; phylum Chordata; class Mammalia; order Dasyuromorphia; family Dasyuridae; genus Sminthopsis; species Sminthopsis crassicaudata. The sequence goes on from NC_133621.1 coordinate 119,199,298, forward strand.
ACATGCACATGTACACATATGTATTCCTGGTATCTTAGACTTATATTTGAAACCTTTAGAATCAGAAATCATCCTAGAAGGAAGTTTTTTTATTTGTTGTATTTGAATAATTACTGAATTTAAACATGTTTAAATTTATTGTGAATTTAATGATGTTGGAGAACTTAACTTTTTCTTATGCAGAGCAGAAAAAGATAAATGTGATTCTTCATTATATAGAAAAATTTTAAAATTAAAATTTAAAAATATTTAAAATTATTAAAACAATAATATTCCAAAACAATAATATAATAATAAAAGTACATTCCTTTCAAAAAAGTTCTGCTTGACTCTTTTCTTCTGAGCTTCCTTCTATTCTAAATATTAAAATAAACTTCATTAAATATCTTTTTTTTTTTCCTTCCTCATTTTGGGGAGACAGCATTATTAGGTAGTTCTCTACTCCTCCCTAAGTCAACTCCATTCCAAAAAAACAAAAAATCCCAAAAAGCCAAAACTGTAATCTTTCTAACAGGCATAATCAAGGAAAACAAATGTATCCATTTGTCATTCCAAAAATATGTTTCATTTGGTAATCTTGAATCTGTCACCCAAAATCAGAATGTCGTATTTCCTTATCATTCCTTTGGAGTTGGAGTTGAGCATTTCATTTATCCTAGTTCTTAAATCTGTTAAAATTATTTCTCATTACAATGTAATTGTATATTTTGTTCTTCTGGATTTGTTAACTTCCTTCTAGCCTTTCCAGATTTCTTTTTCCTTTCATCATTTCATATGATATGATAATAGTCTTTTTTTCATATATCATAATTTGTTTACCTTTTCTCTTGTTGGTAGCACCCATTTCTTTACAGTTCTTTATTACAACAAAAAGTGATGTAGTAAATGTGTGTGTGTATATGTTCTGTTTGGATCCTTTTTTGGTGTTTAATTGGATGTTTAAAACTTGTGAGTTTTCTTTTTTTTTTTTTTTTAGAATCTCTCTAGCTCTCTCGCTCTCACTTTCTCTCTCTTCCTTTTTTCCCTCTCTTTTTCTCTCTTTTCTCCTGTACTCCAGCCACTTTTGTTTCAGTTCCAAAGTTTTGTTTCAGGGAGAATTACTATATATCTTAATTTTGTCACCTAGATAATGATGCATTGAATTAATATAATCCTTAAGGTCTCTTTCAGCTCTAAATTCTGTGAGTTTCTGAGATAAAAAAATTAAGCCTCAGAGTTAGTATGTGAATTCTAAACTTTTATATTTCCTAATATTTTGGCATTAATTCATAATAATTAATTTTATAATAATATTGATTCACTAATGTACTTCTTTTGCCTTTTTCAAGGGAAAGTTTGTTTTTAAATGTAATGTGAAATTCCTAATAGTGTTTTGTAATCTAATTAACTATTCATTTTATTTTTCATTCACACAAAGATATTCAGATTGAGACTTTTTGTTTTACTATTCCCTGTTCCTCCCTGCCCCTCTCCCAGTTCTATAACTAAAACTTTCATGAGTTTTTAGTACTTTAGTAAGTTTTTAACATGTTCTTAAATCAGTATTAAAAAAAATAACAAATTTAATTGTGGATAGAGAAGTTGAAACCTTTAGAAGAGAAAGTTGGTAACTTATTAGCACTAAATCTCAGGTGGTTATGCTAACAATGATAATGACAATTACATGTTACTTTCTTAAGAATCATGAAATTTAAAGCTACATGACACTTTAGAAGTTATCTCAACTATACTTTTATTTTAATGATAAACTGAGAACCTGGTTCTTTAGCAAGTTGAGTGACTTGATTAAGGTGACACAACTGCAAAACTTCAATTTGAGCTGTTCTTCAGACTCCAAATCCAGTAGTCTTTCAACTAAACTAAAATTCTTTTTTACTTAAAAATGTTATTGAAAACATTTTTCCCAGTGGTTTTTTTTTTGTTTTTTTTTTTTTTTTTTAATTCTTTTCTCTTTTGTTGCCAAGGGAAAATTTTTATTTCTTAGAGTCATATGTCATCAAATAAGCACATGAACACATCAGCTATTGTTTGTAAAAATGACTGATATAGATAAGTATGTGCTGTTTTCTTTTGGGGGTGGGGGATCTTTTTTTAAAGTAAAGAATTTATATGAAATCATTACTCATTCAAATGGTAGGGTTGGTTTATTTTTATTTATTTTTTAATTTTTTTTGAGAAATATGTATGTTTCTTTTTTTAGAAATTACTCTTTTTTCCCCTACTTTACACTCCACCAATAGGACATTATTGTAGTGACTGGATTTGTTTTGGAGGAGACTTCCTCTTCAAGTGAACATAATACGAATTGCTTGCAATTGAAAATGTCTCCAGATGAATCTACTGCTTATGTGAGTATACACATTTTCTGCTTTGCTTATGTTATATTTAGTAATTAACAAAACAGCATTGAATAGAAATAGAATTGCCACATCCAATCATATGTTCTAAGCTTTTTACAAATTTTTTTTTTTTGCTTGCATTATGGAAATTTAAAAATTTTGAGTGATTAGGATGAGATCAGAGTGAATTTAAAATTTTATGGTAGCTGTCCTTTCATTTGTTGTCTTCCAGTTTTATTTATAACGAGATTATCAGTATAACTATATTTAAGAATAATGATTGAGAAAACATTAGGTTTGTAAATGAGAGGTCTTTGATTTTGAAAAGGGGCATTTCTATCTAGCAATAAGGTCCAGGCGATTTGGAAGAGAATGAGAGATTAACAGTGAGACAGGGTTTGATCCTGATGCAAAACTCAGTTCTTGGCTATCTTTTCTAATTTTAATTATACTTTCATTCAGACTCCTTGACTCATTGGTCATGATAAAGGAGTCAAAAATATTCTTTCTTTCCTATTGTCATTTCTAAAACCTCTCTATCACATGTACCTTTGAGCCTGTCCCTTCCCATCTTATCTGGCAAATTGTTACTTCTGTCTTCCTCATTCCCTTCTCTAAATTTTAGTCTCTCCCTCTTTACTGATTCCTTTTCTTTTGCTTCTTTCTTCCTTGATCCTACCATTGCTTGCTGGCTGTTCTTTCCTCTGATCAGCTAAACTCCTCAAGGATGCATTTTAAACATGATGTTATTATTCCTTTTCTATTCTTTCCTCTTTTCCTCTGCAGTCTGACTTCTGTCTTCATCAGCTTAAAGTGCTCTTTTTTTTCAAAGGCAACACCAATGATATCACTTAAAAGAAATTTCATTGATATAGTTTGTTTTTCATTATCTAAATTTCTATCCATTATGTCTCCCCCATTTTCTCCAGTGGTCTCAATGATTTTCAGATCTCCTGGTTTTTTCTTAGTCCTCCTTAATCTGGAACTTACTATTGAGATGAAGGGACAACGTGGGCAGAGATCTTCCAGGATGAGAAGACAGATTAAGCATAATGTTAATGTTTTCCTAGTGAATACTAGAGACAGGAAAAGTTTTAATAACAATGTTCTTTCCTGGTTTTTCTCTTTATCTGATCTCTCTTCTGTCTTTCAGTAAGTAGAGGTGTTTCAAAGACTTTTTCCTGGCTCCCTCCTTGTTTTCTCAGTTGGTGATTTCAAGTTTTCATCTCTATATAGATGGTTCACAGATATGTATATCCAGCCATAATCTTTCTCCTAGGTTACACTCTTGCATTAGCAGTTGCTTTTTGGAATCTGAAAGTAAATATCCCATAGACATTTTAAATTCAGTAAGTCCAAAACTGAATTCATTATTTTTCCCTAAGATTGAATTTCCATTTTACTATTAAGGGCACCACCATGCCATGCTCCTGTCATCTCATTTCACAGCCTTGACATCATCCTCAGTTCCTCATCACACTCATCCCACATATATATTCTATTGTCAACTCTTAAAGTTTTTACCTTCTCTTCACTCGAACAGTTAGATCTTTTTTGCTTTTCTGAGATCATGAGTACTAATGCTACACTTTTTTCTTCAGCTGAAGCATAACAGATTCTGCTTCAGCCCCTTATTTTAACTCTATGTGGCTTTTTCAAGTGTATTGCCTTTTAGCAACATATTGTTGCATTGTGGTTTCTAATTCCATTTTGCTATTGACTTCTATCTAATAGGTAAATTCATCCCATTCACATTCATAGTTATAATTATTAACTATATTTTCTTCCATCATGTTTTCTTCTGTTTATCTTTCTTTTTCTCTTTTTATTCTGTTCTTCCTCAGAAGCCTTTGTTGCTTCTGACTACTGCCTCCCTTAATCTGTTCTGCCTTTTTTCATTCTCCCTTAACTCAAAATGAGGTTCAATTGTTGCCCTTCTTTCCTCCAACTTCCCCTCCACTATAAAAGCCTTTTTTATGTGAGGAAAATTTCCCCATTCTACTTTTCTCTTCCTCCTTCCAAAGCCATCCCTCTTTCTCACTATTTTTTTTAATAGTTTTTATTTACCAGATATATGCATGGGTAATTTCACAACAATTGCCAATTTGACAATTGCCAAACCTTTTGTTCTAATTTTTTTCCCTCCTTTCCTTCCCTCCCCGCCGATGGCAGTTTGACCAATACATGTTCAACATATTAAAGTATAAATTAAATACAATATATGTATACACGTCCAAATGGTTGTTTTGCTGTCCAAAAAGAATCGGACTTTAAAATAGCCTGTGAAGGAAATCCAAAATGCAGGTAGACAAAATTAGAGGGATTGGGAATTCTATATAGTGGTTCATAGTCATCTCCCAGAGTTCTTTTTCTGGGTGTAGCTGGTTCAGTTCATTACTGTTCTGTTGGAACTGATTTGGTTCATGTCATTGTTGAAAATGGTCATATCCATCAGAATTGATCATCATATAATATTGTTGTTGAAGTATACAATTATCTCCTGGTCTTGCTCATTTCGCTCAGCATCAGTTCATGTAATTCTCTCCAGGCCTTTCTGAAATCATCCTGCTGGTCCTTTCTTACAAAACAATAATATTCCATAACATTCATATACCACAATTTATTCAGCCATTCTCCAATTGATGGGCATCCAGTTAGTTTCCAGTTTCTGACCACTACGAAGAGGGCTGCCACAAACATTCTTGCACATACAAGGTCCCCTTCCCTTCTTTAATATCTCTTTGGGATATAAGCCCAGTAATAACACTGCTGGGTTAAAGGGTATGCACAGTTTGATAACTTTTTAAGCATAGTTCCAAATTGTTCTCTAGAATGGCTGGGTGTATTCACAATTCCACCAACAATCTTATCAGTGTCCCTGTTTTCTCACATCTGCAACATTCTGCATTATCTTTCCTTGTCACACTAAATTTTTTTTGAGATCATCTCAACATAATCAACTCATACTCATGCCCTTTGTATATGTAGAATCCTCCTTACTGCCTTAATGAAGTTTTTAGGAGTAATATGTATCTTCCTTCCATATAAGAATGTAAATAATTTACCTTTATCAAATGGAGAAGTCTAGAAATTCCAAAATGAATTCCACCAGTGAGGGAAAAGGAGATAGTTTTGCTAAAAACCTTGAATCCTTTCTTTCATCCTCTTATCTACTTCCTTAAGACTAATTTGGATATCAACTGATAAACAGTAACATTAGTAAATTTCAAAATTAGACTTTAAAATCTTTTTACTTTAAAGTTTTAATGCTTCTTGACTCGGTTTGGAAAAAGCTTTACATAAAGTAGTTGTTTTCATGTTGTCAGCAATTAGAATGTGAGATCCTTGACATCTTGTCCATACCTTTTTTTATATCCCTAGAACTTAGCACACTGACTGGCACATAATGGGTGTTAATAAATGTCCATTGATGATGATGATTCTGATGAAGATGAATTGGTGCATGAGAAGTTAGCAGTATGTGATATATATCATCCCTGTTATCCTGTTTGCTCCTAAAATTGTACTGAGAATGCTTTCAATAAGCCTACAAAGGAGGAAGTAACACTCTAATAGATTCAGAAGTAGGAATTCAATCCACCTGAGCAGTACTGTGTAGAACATTAAAAATAAAAGAATAATAGTAAGATTTGAAAAACAGCTTTACATAAAAATTACATAATTTTATACCATTTTTGGTTTAGGCTAATATTGTATGAACTGACTCACTATAATGATAGTTTTGATAAACTTTATATTAAAATTATCTATAGATAAATCTCTTTATTCATTTTTCAGATTTATGTTAAATATGACACAGTTATTTCTGAGGAACCTATATGTTTGGTAAGTTTGGATTCAGTTTTGACAGTTTAATTTTTATGACTATTTTCTTCAAATGTAATAAATAATTTGATTTTTAAATTAGTTCACTAAAATTAAGAAACACATTCTTCCATTAATTTTTATGAGTAAAAAAATAACTAAACAGTTTTGGTTTATTAATACTGGTTCACTATCATTCTGCATATATAACATTTTATATAAACCATCTCTGCAAAGCAAAAATTGTAAAATTCAAGTTATTCATATAAAATGACCATCTTTGTATCAAATTTCACACTATCATTAATATCATGAGGGTTTTTTTAAATGGTAAATTAGAAAATACTTTTCCTACATGCTCCATATATTTATATTTTTTCCTATATATTTTCATCAGTTTTGAACATTATATATTTGCTTACTTAAGTTAGTGAAAACATTTATATGTTTTACTCTAAAGAATATTGAATTTAGAAGCCAAAAGTCTGGTTTCAAGTCTTATCTCATATTGCTGTCTGCTCTAAACACAACACTTTGTTCCTTAGTTCTTAAGGTTATTCATCTGTAAAGTGATGGAGTTAGAGTAAATTATCTGTTAAGGCCCTTCAAGGTCTAAATTCTATGATCTAATTTTTTCTCATTTTTGTTTGTTTAAAACTTAATACAAAGATAAAGGTGATCATTTCATTGGAAGGGTCACTTAGCCTTCTTCCCATTGAGAGGAGAAAATCAGACTCTCCCATTAGCCATCTTTGTGACTTTTTGTGGGCTTTAATTTCCTAACCCATCAGACAAATAAGTTTAATTAGATAATCTCTAAAGTCCCTTTCAGTTCTTTCTCTATTTCTGTTATCTAACTTAAACTTAACAAAAGAAAAGTCCTGATAAATAGAATAGTTTTCCCCAGAGAAAAGAGTAGTCAATGAAAGCATTTTAAAATGAAAGAAAAAAAAACTATTATTCTGCATTGTCTTTGATTTTATTGGCTTTTCAAAGTTAGTATGTATTTAAAGTTGTGCTATGATGCCCATTTATCTGGCAATCTACTATCCAACAGCTTCAGCTTTAGGGAAGCTTTAGGGAAAAGCTAGAAACTTGAGTAATTTAGAAGTAAATGAAGAAGTTTTTGTCCCAGTTCATTTTGCAAAGGCTTGGAACTACCATTTTCCCCCTCAGGCATAGAGTCTATTTGATTTAACTATATACATATTGTATTTTCTGAAAGCACTTACTGATCTTCAGTCCTTCCCTAGATTCATTCAGGGAATGAAGAATAGGCAGTTTGGGGTGGAAATTATGAGGTAGAAGAGTGTAGATGGGGAGGGAGAAAAGGACATAATTCATGGTAATGATAAAGAAGTTTCTACACAGTTCAAGGCCCTTATATGCAATAAGAAAAAAATAACAATCCCTGTCCTCAGGGAGCTTCTATGCTACTCTAAACACAAGCATACATTTAGTAAATAAAAATGTATGCATACTAATAGGAAGTAATTTCCAATAGATTAGAGTGCTAATAACTAGGGGCTGTTACTGATGACAGAAATTCTTAGAGACAAAGGTAAGGAGGGCAAACTTTCACCTGGACAAAGTTTGGAGGCAGAGATTGTTGAATGCATATTGGCAGTATTTCATTAAAAAAAAAATGGTTAAAAGAAAGTTTTGAAAGTCAGGCAAGTAAAATAGTTAAACTTAATTTATCTTAAAATATCCTTATGTCTAATTTCCCAACTATGACAGATTAACAAAAAAAACCTACTGTATTGCTAAATGTATATATGAAAACATGTTCTATATTTCTATTTATGTAGAGTGTGACACCCAAGTACACATACACACCTCTGAATCAACTTAAGCATGGGTCTATAGTCAATGTATATGGTGCAGTGAAGTTCTTCAAACCCCCTTATCAAAGCAGGGGAACCGGTTAGTATTTAAAAAGTATATTTGTGTTTTAAATTTTTATGTGGTTGGTCTTCTTTTTTTGTTTTTTTTAATTATGTGATTGTTTCATAATTTTAAATACTGGACCAAAAATCTTATTTGTGAATTGTGATCCAGTGTTCTAGTGATACTTTTTTGGGTTAAATGACCTTATTACCAGAATTTGTTGAAAGCAGATATATAGAATTTAGAGGGTCTAAAAAAGAATAAACAAGAAGAAATTAATGAATTAGAAAGTAAGGATTACTCATCTTCATTGAAGTACAAACATGTACATAATACTATTCTGTGCACTGTCAATTGAACAGATATTAACTCTGCTCCTTAAAGCAATTTATTAATAATAGAGTTTTTCAAAATGGACAGATAGAAAAAAGGACAAAATTGAAAAAAGCTATAGAAAGTTAATGAAAGTCATGCAAACAAAACATATTTATATTATATAGGTTTTTTTTTTTTTTTTTTTTGTGGAATAATCTAGCCATTCACTCCATTAGCTATTGGAAGAATTTTATTTCCATGTTTTCAAGCTTGCATAATATGCAGAGTTCTTCACCCCATAGCCTCTATTTCTTTAAAGAGTTAGGGGTGGGGAGGAAAGAAAAAAGTAGAGAGATGCTTTCTCTTATCTTTTTTTTGGAACCAAGATTTTTAAATTTTATATTATTCCATTTCAGTTTTGTCTTTGATGTTTTTTTTCATTTACTTTATTGTAGTCATCCTACCTTTCTTTTTTCTGGCCCTGCTTACTTCACTTTATATCAGTTTATATAAGTCTTTTCATGCGTTCTGTGTGGTCTTTTTTGAAAGTAAAATGGCCTCTGAAGGTCCCTTCCAGCGCTAGATCTATTATCATTTGATTTAGGATTGTTATGATAGCCTTGAAACTTGATGATTGACTGATGAATATATGACCTTGGAATCAAGAAATCTTTGCTGACCAAGTGGCCAGTATAACAAAATACTTGTTTGCATATCATGTGATTTTAGAGAAAAAATTATTGCGCTCTCTTTTTTTTTTTTTTTTGGTCACCTTTATTTCTATATGTAACCATTTTATACCCAGAGATCTAATTGCCATAATAAGAATAAAAGACAAAAATCAGTTCAGCAAAACTAACCAACATCAATTGAATCTGATAGCTTATGCAATATTCTGTATTCATAATAACCTCATCTCTGCAAAAAAGGAGGAGAAGGAGGCACATTTTCTCTTTTTTAGACCATCTTGATGATCTTAATTAATAAAGTGTTCAGATTTTGTTTCTCATTTACATCTATTTACATTCTCTGGTAGTCATTGTGCATTTTTTTTTTTTTTAATTTCTTCTTCAGTTTAAATCAGTTCATATAAATTTTCCATTATTGCATGTAAATCTTAAACACTAATTAGTAAAAATGACAATGGGAAATATTTGAGGTTTTGTTTTTAAAATTTCAAAAGTAGTATCAATTCTAAAGTTCCATAAAAATTTACTCACATACTTCCCAAACATTTGCACGTAAATTGTTAGCTATAGGTTTGAATTATTGAAGTACATAATAACACTTTTTCTAGACGGTTACACAAAAAAAGGATTTAGAATAAATATGAGTCACAAAGAATTAAACTGTGCATGCCAGATATGTTCAGATATACAAAATCAGCTGGAGACATTAAGAGCTAGTAATAGACCATCTGCTATTATAGAGATTAGGGCATATGTTTAACTATGTTTTTTTTTCCTCCTCTGATCCATATTTATAAATGAATATCATCAATTCCATTTGAACATATTCATTGATAATGCTAAAAATATATCTTGAAACTCTAGGAGAGTTTCTAAACTATCAATTTTTAGGTTTTGTTGGTCATTTTTTCTTTGTGTTAAAGGAAGTCATGCTTTACCAGGAGTGAATACTACAGGAAAGTAAAACAAATAGCACTGATTTTTGTTTTTAGGAAAGTACCAACTTCATTAGAGCTACCATAGAGAAGTACCAGAATAAATGTACAGGAACAAACTGCAGCTGTGCCTATTTTATGTTATGCAAAGAAACATTATTTCCTATGTATCCAGCTACATTTTAAATCATATCCAGATGTACAGAGGAGGAAAAAGTTCTTAAAAAAAACTCTCAATGCAGATTGACGAAGAAAAAGGTATTTCTAAGATTTTTCTCATTATTTTAAACAAAATATGCATTCAAAATGAGATAGATTGAAGGTTTACATAATTTAGCTTTCTCAGTCAATTAATCTTGTTCCTTTTATCACATGCCAATTACTAATGACAAATATGTTATCTGTATTTTTTTTTTTTTTTTGGTGGGTTTTTGTAATTTCTTACATTGCATTTCAAAAAAAAAACCACTGTCAGAAATGTAGCGTAGAGAAACTCTGTAATAGTTAAAGGTGATTTAGCCATCATAAACATAATAACCTCTTTTGGGAATAGGATCATCAGAAAGTTGGAATAAGATTTCATAAGAATCAAAGACGTATTTAAATAATAGGAGTATATCTACAACAACAAAAAAAATTTTGTGGTTGCACAATGGATTTATGTGTATCTAATAGGCTATTATTCACATAAAAATATGCCTTTCAACATTTCTCTGTTGTTACAATAGAATTACAGATTTGCCATACAAAGACAAATCTAGGCCTAGATATACACTCTTTTCCATGAATAAACACTTTGTCATATTGTCATAACTTACTTTTTTCACATTTAGTTTGTCACTTATGTTACCTAATGATTTCTGAACTTTGCCATCCTAACTCCATCTCTCCGTCCTTATAACTTTCAAGCCTTTTCATATGCCTTACAGTTGAGCTTTATATTTTCTTCATTTAGTTTGAGTTTCTTGGGAGTAGGTACTCTTTAGCATTTTTGTCAGTATCATTAGTATTTAGCATAGTACTTTGCACATAGTATTTGCTTAGAAAAATGCTTTTTTCTTTAATTCATTAGAAATTGACACATGGAATACATTGGAATCATAGAGCCACTTGGCATGTCTAGAGCTTATCTCTTGATTTTTAGGGTAGTGTTCTTTACACTATGTATCATATAGTCTAAAGAAAGGAGGAAATATTATTGGGACCACACAATGATAATTTGAATTGTAAATGATTAATTTATTGAATTGTTGTAAGTTACTTGGATACCACTTTAATTTTCACTCTCTGCAGTGTCATCAAAATGAAAGATGTTAGTTTTTAATAATGTTTTTAAAAATTCTAATAACTCATTTTGTGGTGGGAAATAATGGCTTAATCTTAGCAATGCTTATTTGAGTCAACTGGAAAATCTCATTTTGTCACACTAATAAATACAAAAAGTAGGCAAAACTTTGTACTTTTAAAAATAATAAGTTGGAGAATCCTGGGAAGATGACAGAGGGAGTCAGAAAATTCCAAGTTTTTCAGATTTCCCCCACAAACAAGGCAAAAAAGGCTCCTTGGGGCTAACATTTAAAGCAGTAAAAATAAACAAGAGTTGGGGCAGAACATTGATCTTCCTTGGATAAATGGAAACGATCAGTAGAAAGATCTTAAAATGGAAGTTTGGCCCTTGTGAAGCATTAATATCTCTCTGTACCTCTGATGAAATAGCAAATGTCAAAGCCCTGGGCGGAAGTGGGTTGGGAGGCAGCCTCAGCCTGAGCCCCAGAGAACCTCTGCTGTGCTGCCTAGATGAAGCCCTGGGCAAGAAGAGACCTGCACATTCCTGGTGAGGTGACATGGCTGCCAGCTATGAACACTTACAGGGGGTTCAGTTCTTAGACCTTGGAGGTAGGGGGAGAACTAAAGAGACCTGGGGACAGAGACATCACCCTCCACACTCTTGGATTATTCTAGCAAGCTCCAATGTTACTATGAGAATAGTTAAATAGAATAGAGGAAGGAAGAGGCTTCAGAAGAAGATACTGAAGTAAAAAGTCTCCTCTATCCCAAAGAGTAATTTCAAATGGTCACCTGTTTCCCAAAAATTTTTAGAACTTTCAAAAGACTTTATAAATCAAAGAAGAGATTGAAGAAAAATTAAAACAAAACAAAACAAAACAAAACAAAAAAACAAGAAAAAGAAGAAATTTATGAAAAGAAACTCAGTGAACTTTAAAAGGAGATCTAGGATCTTAAGGAAGAAAACGATTCCTTGAAGAGTAGAACTGAGCTCTCCATAATATTGAATTAGAAAATTTGATATTCATTGAACTTGCAGATTTTCAGGACTTTCTGTCAATCACATCTGAGCTCAATAGAAAACTTTTATATAAGAGCCAATATCAAAAATCAATTTCAAGGTCCTTAACATGGAAAAAAAAATTTTTGACATAAAAATGTATACATTATTGTTAAGATTAATATCAGTAATAGGGTAGCTCAAAGGAAAGATGAGGCAGAATTGAGGCAAAAATAATAATTATGTTAAACAAATGAGGTGCAGAGGAAGAAAACCTCTTTACATCAGGATTGGGTTAAATAGATAACATGATACACACACACACACACACACACACACACACACACACACACCCCATAAAGGGTATAGTATCCTCCAAAATTTGTAAATAAATAAATAGGGAGGGGAAACAAAGGGAAAAAAACAGGATCTATGAGTAGGTGGGTGGAGGTTAAGTAATATCAAAGCAGTTGAGGAGGAGAATTATTTAGAAGAATTAGTAGGGTTAGGAAAAGTGTGTGTGTGTGTGTGTGTGTGTGTGTGTGTGTATACAGAAATATATCCTTGCTTAACCATAGCCTGCTTGGAGGAGGTAGGGCTGATGAAAAGATGGGAATGAATAAAGCAAAAAATAAAAATAAAGTGAAAAGATGTACAGCAGGAAACAACCTACAAGGAAGTAAAGATAGACACTCATAAATAACACCACTAAATGTGGTATTACAGCACAAAATGGTATCATTTGTATTGTATCAGTTGATATCAAATACTATAAAATATATCTACTAGTTGACTCCATCTTTAAAAAACAAAAACAAAGGGGGGGGGATTTCACTTTCTCCTATCATTTCTTCAAATTATCATCCTTTATCTCTTCTCCAGACTTTTACTGCCACACTTTTATTAATCTTCTATACATACTGCTTTTAGTTTTAGTTTTCTAGTTCTTTTGCTTTTCAATTCCCTAAAATTTGGCTTCATATGACTATTGGTAGCATGATTTTTTGTTTTTTTCCCCTTTAGGAAACTACCATTCATACCCTTGAACTATTTGTAAATTGAGGAATGACTTGTTATTATAAATTTGAAATTATATTGATAACAGTAGCAATAGATAACACTTATGTAGTGCTTACTTTGTACCAGCCACTGTGCTAACCTAATCCCTTTAAGATTGTAATCTCATTTGATCCTTACAATAACCCTGGCATATACAAAGACAGTTCATGTTGAGAAACTGCAGACTTGCAGTGCTTTCAGAGTGTTTTGATCCAAGGCAAAATCTGTTTCCTTTACTCTTGTCTGAGGTTTGTATGTTCCTGACCTGGATTTGAGTTGGCTAGAAGTTCCAGTACATTTCTGTTAGACTCACCTTCAGCTGGATAGAATGTTCTTTAAGTTCAGAGCAATCCATATTACTTCTTGAATTCCTGCTTTGGATATTCCACTGAAGCCTTCAGAGTCAAAAAATGAAACCCCATTTCACTTCAGTAGTGAGAGCCAGGTAGCTACTACTACTATTTGCTCCTGAACTTGCAACTTGTTCTACATAGTCTGTCCTGAAACTGCCCCTCACCCTGGATGTACATTCCTACTCCCTTAGTCTACCCTGTACCTGACTTGGATTTTGGTAGTGTATAGCATAGATTCCACTTGATGCCTATTTTTGCATTCTGTACAATGTTAGGTTCTTCTTTATGCTTCTTGGATCTCTTCTTGTTCTGTTACACAGCTTGGCCCTCTTTTGATTCCTCTTCTTTAGTGCTCAGTCTAGCACATGCCTAACAAACCCCAATCCCAGGTGTCCACAGACTATTCTCTCTCTCTGATCTCTGCTAGAGATGTTAATCAATGATTTTTTTCTTGTATTTACTAATTGGAACTTTGGTGATTTTTCTAGGTCTTTAAGGAGGAGTTTTGTTAGAGGGAATCTGTCCTTTATGATAATAGAAGAAATATGAACAGGTTATTTTCTAAGATCTAGAATAATATGGCTTTGATTTTTAATATTTAAGTATGTTTTTAATGGTAAATAAAACTCAAAATTAGAGAACTTGTAAATAAAACAAATAATTAATAATAAGAAATCTCATGGTATTTATTGTGATATACAGTCTATATATATAGCACATTCAAACATCTGTTTTAGCCATATGCTACAAGTAGTTCTTGAATGTTTATGTCTCTTAAATTGATTCCCTTATTAGAAATTACTATTAAACTGAATTAAACATCAGTAGCTTAAATCTTTGTGGCTTTTATCTCTTATGGAATGCTTTCAAATTGTTCACTAAGTTCTGTATATTTTGTAAATCATGTAAATGAGAGCACTTTAATACAATGTACTTTGCATACATATTGCTATTACTCAGATAAAAGAAATTAATTCTTGAAAGAGCAATATTCCATAAAGATATTATAACTTTAGCACAGTTATATTTCTTACTGATGAATTTTAGTAATATATTTAGAGGGGGGAGACTATAGTGTATTTGTAAAATTTTATTTCTATTTATCTCTTTGTCTTAAGTGATTTTTACATATTTTAATTTTTTTTTTTAATTGAAAAAAATTGTTAAACTAAAGATAAAAAAAAGTCTATTTGGCCATTCATCATAAAAGTTATATTGGGATACAGCTTTTTCTTGCCACAATTTAAGATCAAAACTTTTGGTAATATTTCTAATATTGTCCTAAATAAAAATGACAAAATAAGGAAAATTAATTTTTTTCCTCAAAGTGAAGAGATCATTTATTAATTTTTATACCTTTGAAACTTTCAACAGTTTTACAGAGATACAATGCTTTATACTTAAATTACTAAAATTTGAGAAGGGTTTTAGAGTCACTTATTGTTTTTGATGTATCCCTTAAAAGAGTTTAGAAAGACATTTATTTTGTAGGTGGAAAAATTAATGAATGGTATATACATAAAATTTTATCTGGCAAGTACATATTATTTTATTTCTAGTTGTCTTTTTTCTTAGTAATATTATTAAAATCAATATGAACTTTTCATTTTTAAAAGAACAGAAAAACAGAACTGTGTATGACTTTCGACCATTTTATGTATAATGTATTTTTAACAAGCATGTTTTCCCTTCCTTTTTTCTCCCTTTTAAATCCCTTAGAATAAATATGAATGACTCATTAAAATAAATCCACATCTTCTTCATGTCCAAAATTATATCTTGTCCTACACTTTTTATCTCTTTAAAAAGAAGTAGGAAATGTGCTTTATTTTCAGTCTTTTGAGATTGACTGGAATTAGCATTTATCAGAATTCTTAAATCTTTAAAAGTTGTTGTCTTCTACTTTATTTTAGTGATTATAAAATTGTTTCCCTTATTCTCATCACTAAACTATGTAAATTTGCACAAATCCACTGAAGCATCTCTAAATCTAGCACCTTCCTCATTCCATTACATTCATATAGAGTGTGGTTTATCTATCCACCAGTAATATTTTTATGAATATGAATCATTAATCCTCTTTTACCTCTTTAGGGGATATTTTTAGCAGTGATATTTTTGGGTATGCACAATTAGCACTTTTTAGATATAGTCAAATATTTCTTTCCTAAATGACCAGTTCAGAATTCTACATACCAATGTAACAGTGCATTGGTGTTCCTGCCCTGCCATGCTGCAATACTCCATTCAACAGATGCCATTTACCTTTCTTATCATCATTGCCAATCAAGTAAATATTAGATGGAGCATTTATTCTTATCCTTATTAAAAACAAATATTCTTTTTTTTTTTAATAGCCACTATATCCTTTGTTCATTTATCTCTCAGAGAAGGTCTTACGATTATTATATTTGTCCCAATTTTATTTATATATATATATACACACATATATATGTATATATATATATATATACACACATATATATGTATATATATCTCAGATACTTAATACATTTTTTTTTTTTGTAAATCAGAATTGCCCATTTTATCTTCTTTATTTTTCGTAGGTGCAAAAGTTGTATTTATTTCTTTTGTTATATTTGATTATGAGATGATTTCTTTATCTTTCCAAATGTTTTATAATTGATACAAAGCAGATTACATGTAAAATGCTTCCAGTGATGACCTACTCTTGCTTTGCAATTCTTTAAGGCCCATATAGAAGTTAAAAGATTTGATTCTCACTTTTTTTGCTTATTTAATATTTTATTTTTTCTCAATTATATGTAAATACAATTCTTAAACTTTTTTTTTTTTTTAAACAATGTTGAGTTTCGAATTCTCCCATTGAAAAGGCAAGCAATTGGATATATAAGATATACCCATGCAGTCATATAAAACATATCCATATCAGTCATATGAAAGAAAACATAGAAAGAAAAAGAAAACAAAAAATTTAAGGAAGTGTACTTTCATCTGCATTCAGACTCCATTAGTTCTTAAGAATTGGATACCATTTTTCATCATAAGTCCTTTGGAATTATCTTGGATTGCTGTTAATATCCAAATCATTCACAGTTGATCATTAATGCAGCATTGCTATTACTGTTTTCAAAGCTTCTTAAACTGTGGTTTGTGACCTCATATTGGGATGCATTACTGACTGTGAGGATTACAAAAAAAAAAATTGTCAACAGTAAATAGTTTCTGAAAACAACTACCAAAAATTAATTCAACATCAAATGTATAATAAATCTAAGTTGTTTCTGGCACCGCTTGCCCATGATGCATCAAGTGACTTCACTGCAGCCTTGTTTTTGAGCAAAGAATATGTGTACTTCGCACTGAGCACAAACTACTTACTGCCAGAAACATCTATGTTCAAATTTGAGACAGTGGCATAAGAATTTCTCAGGCAGGGGCAGCTAGGTGACACAGGTCTAAATAGAGCACCAGGTCTAAATTCAGGAGGACCTGAGTTCTTAACATTTCCTAGCTGTGTGACCTTGGGCAAGTCACTTAATCCCAATTACCTCAGGGGGGGAAAAAAATTTCTCAGGCAAAAAGGGGTTAAGAGTAGAGAGAAAAAAGGTTAAGGAGCCCTACTTTGTAATGTTCTCCTTACTTTGCTTACTTTACATCAGCTCATGTAAGTCTTTATAGGTTTTTCTGAATCATGCTTATTTCTTACACACAATAGTATCCCATCACAATCATATACAATCATTACTTAATTAATGGACACTTTCCCTGTTTTGCCTTTCAGTGTAAAATCTCTTTTACACCTCTTTTATATGATATAATTTACCCATTCTACCTCTCTGCTCCCCCTCTTCCTGTTTTATTCTTCTTTCTCATTCATAAATTTTATTGATTTTTAAATATCCCATATATATAGCTCACATTTGTACCTTCTGTTTAATAATAAAGTTCTTAGGAGTTACAAGTATAATCTCCTGTAGGAATGTAAACATTTTACCCTTATTGGCCTCTTTTTCTGTTTACTTTTTTATGCTTCTTTTGATATTATATTTCAAAGTCATATTGTCTATTCAGCTCTGTGCTGAATAGGAATTCTTAAAAGTCTTTTATTTCATTAAATATTTATTTACCCCTCCAAAGGATTATATTCAGTTTTGTTGGACAGGTGACACTTGGTTATAACCCTAGATCTTTGACCCTCTGAAATATCTTATTTGAAATCCTCTGATCCTTTAATGTAGCTTCTGCAGCTAAATCTTGTGCTATCCTGACTGTGGCGCCATGATATTTGTATTTTTTCCCCCGTGGCTGTTTGCATTATTTTCTCCTTGACCTGGGAACTCTGGAATTTGGCTAAAATATTCCTGGGAGCTTTCATTTTGGAATATTTTTCAGGAGATGATCATTGGATTCTTTTAGTTTCTATTTTACCCTCTGGTTCTTCAACAGAGTATTTCCTTGATAATTTCTTGAAAGATGGTGTGAAAAAAAAAAAAAGATGATAATGAAGAAGAAAGATGATGTTTAGACTCTTTTTTTTTGATCATGGCTTTCAGGAAATCTAGAAATTCTTAAATTAATTCTTGGATCTTTTTCCCTGGTCAGTTTTCCACTGAGATATTTCATAGTGTCTTCTCTTTTATCATTCTTTGTTTTCTTTGTTTCTTGATATTTCATACAGCCATTAGCTTCCACTTGGCCAATTCTGATTTTTAATTAATTATCTTCTTCATCGAGCTTTTGTACCTTTTGTTTTTTCCTTTCCAATTTGGGTAATTCTATTTTTTTTTTTTCCTGAGGCAATTGGGGTTAAGTAACTTGCCCAGGGTCACACAGCTAGTAAGTGTTAAGTGTCTGAGGCTGGTGCTCTATCCACTTCATCACCTAGTTGTCCCTGGCCTATTCTGTTTTAAGGTTTTTTTTTCTTCTTCTTTTTTTCTCTTTTGTAATTCTTATGTGCCTCCTTTGCCAAACAGTTACTTTATTTTTCATGATTTTCTTGCTTCATTCTCATTTGTGTTCCTAGTCTTTCATTTGGTTTTTAAAATCCTTTTCGAGCTCTTCCAGGAGTTCTTTTTCAGTCTGAGGCCAATTCACTTTTTTCTTCAAGGCTTAAATAGAGCAGTTTTGATGTTGTTGAGTTACTATAATAACTTTCTGTGGTCAGGTTATTTTTTGCTCATTTTTATAGTCTATTTCTTGACTTTTATTTTCTTTAGTCATTTTTCACTTGATTTTTAAGTTTAGGTTAAATTTGGATTCTGCTCCCAAGGTAGAGGGTATATACTGTTCCAAGTTTCAAGGTTTTTTGTACAGCTGTTTTTGGAGCCTGTTATAAGGATCTGTAAGTTTTCAGTTCTTGCCATCTTGAGAGCTTTACAAGCCACTATGAACAAGTCATTTGCCTCCAAGACCTATTACTGGCTCGAAGCAGGCTCAGTCTATTGGCACCTTGGTACAGGCACTTTCATCAGAGGTTGTGGCCTTGTCATTTGTGTGTACCAGTGTTCAGGGCTTCACTGCCACACTGTGGAGGGCAACCTATGCTGGATTGTGTTCCATTCTCTTCTTGGTGTGATCTATCATAGTATCCAAATTAAATATAATTTGCCATTTGATTAGTATGTATGAGAAATTCACTATTGATGGAGAAGAATTTGAGAGAGTGTGAGATAACATTCAGATGTGATGGGATCAAGAAAAGCTTCACTGAGTAGGTAGGTATTACTTTAGATGAATCAAGAGAAATTTTATCTGGCAGTTATATGGAAAGGTTTGAAGATAATCCATACAAATACATATAGCCAAGAGAAAACATGATGAGAATGCTAACAATCATTAGTTACTTTTTTTGAAACATAAAATATATTTTTTAAAAAGGGTAGAAAATATGATAGAAAAGATAGATTGGTGCCAGATATTAGTAAGCCTTAAATGCCAGTTTGAAGTGGTTATGTGTGCTACATGGTTCTATAGGGGAGCTACTAAAAGCCTTTGAATAGGGGAGACAGCTTTACCTCTTAATGTCTCATATAAATTTAGAGGAACAGAAATTTTAAATATACTTTTTAGAATCACTACAATAAAATTGTGATCAGTTAAGGATCCAGGATTAAAATGGAAACTAAACTATATAGAGTGTGAGTTCATATATAGAGTTCAAAAAGATTATGCAAAAAATGTTTTTTTTTTCCAAACAAAATGATCACAGTCATTAACATAATACTTTTGAGATGCAATGAAAATAGTCTTTACACAATATTACTAAACATTTATCATCAACAAAAAAGAGATTAATGAATTGAAAATATAAGGAAGGAAATAGGCATTTATGAAGCACTTATTTTGTGCCAGGCACCCTAGTAGGTATTGGGGATACAAATACAAGCAAAAATAAACACTCCCAATGCCATTCTAATGGGAGAAGACAACATATAAAAGGAAGATGAAAAGAAAGAGAAAGTAACTAAGAGGGAAGGAGGATACCTTGTACAATGAAGCTCTTAGGATAAACTCACCAATAGCAGAAGGGGCAGTTCTTGTAAAGGGATGTTACAGGTTGAAAAGGCAGTGATTATTAAGCTTTTGTTTTGTTTTATCCATTTATTTCCTTTGAATTAATTTTTATCTCCTTTTAATGGTCCTTTTGCAATTAGTTTTGCTTACACTACTTTTTTGCTAGTCTGTTTCTTCTTTGCTCCCTAGCAATTTTTTATTAATTCTCTTTAGCTGGAGTCTTTTCTAAAAAGTTTCTCCTTTCTTTTTTTTTTTTTTTTATTATTTCTTGTTCTCATTTATTCTGAATTCTTATTTTTTTTGATTTATGTGTCATGCATCTATTCTCTCTCTGCTCTTTAAGGGGGTAAATCTTCTTAAGTAAATTTTTACCCTTCTCTCTACAATTTCAATGTTACTTCCTTTGTAACCTTACTAGAGCAGACCTATTTTCTGTCCCCTCCCCTCTCTTCACACAGTCTCCTATCAGTTCATGAAGGAATCTGTCAGAGACAAAGAGTATTGTATGTTAGGATCCATTCTATGACCCTACTTGTGAAGGCTGGTCATCAACCTTTATCCATATCACTCTATTCCTAAGAACGTAGTATCCTATCTCTTGTTCTGTGTCCCCCAAACTACTTGGGATTCTCATTGTCTTTGGGGACTCATGCATCAGCTTTACAAGGGTGATAATGCTTTCCAAAGAGGTATATCCTTTTTCCAAAAAATTATAAGTGGTAAAGGCTAGATTTTAGGGAAGACTTAAAAGGCATTAATATGACCTGAAGAAATGAATTATAAGTTTGTGCTTTTTGTTACCAATGTGTTGAAATAAATGATTCTGTACATTGCTGAAATCTCCCCAAAGGGATAAGATTCTAATGAGAAGTAATGCAAAGCTAGCCAATTTAAGAGATTTTCTAGGCTAATTTTGATGACAATCAAATTGTAAGCTTAAAAAAATCATGTGTCTAAAATTTGCACTATTCTCTTCATCATTGTATATTATAGGCCTCAGTTTTCTATTGTATAGGTTTTCTTGTAGATTCACTGTGTTATGTAGGCGAAATACAGATGAGTGAAATAATGAAAAAATTATAAACTATGATAGAAATTAAATCAATCCATATATATTTGTAAATACATACACATATAAAATTGTGAGAATTTAATTTTAGAATGGAAAAATTAAAGATCCTATTTATAATTTATTATTTTGACCTCCATTGATAATGTTATACTTCACTTTTCAGTTAGGTACATTAAAAAATTATGTTGAAATTTATGATAATTTAACCTGACCTGCGACAAAGATTTAGTTTTGTACTTTTCTCTGAAAAGAAGATCCAGAATAGTTAAATGCAGCAGCTGTGACAGTGGCAGCAATAGTAGAGGAAATAGTTTAAACAGGATCTTAGGTGCTATGGTTTAATTACTAATCAAAATTTAAATTTGAAACATGTTAGCAAGATCTATCTATATACATATAAAAAATGTTCTGGTTAATTAGTCTTACCAAGAGTCTACATAGACCCTCTTATCTAGTTCCTTTTGTCCTGGACTATTACTATGTAAGTGAAGCAAAAGAGCTTATGTTTATATAATACTTCAATATTTGCAGTTTACATACATTTTATATATATAACATAATTTTCTTTGTATACATTATCTAGTTTGGTTGTATGCTAGAGCACTGCTTTTCAAACTTTTTCCAATTGCCATCCTGTTCACTGGAGAAGCTTTTATGTGACCTCAATTATATATAAAATATTATACAAATAAACATTTACTGATAATAAATCATAATTTCTCAACCTCCACATTCAATTATGAAACTCCATATGAATCTTGAACTACAGTTTAAGAAGTTTGATTCTAATGGACAAGATTAATAGTAGAGTCCTAATCCTACAATTTGTTTTTCATCTAAGCTTGGCTCTTTCATCTACAATAAGGGTTTTCGACTAGACTATATCTAAGGTTCTATCTAATTCTGAATCCTTTGATGATGT
The DNA here is from genome assembly GCF_048593235.1 of Sminthopsis crassicaudata. NCBI lineage: Eukaryota > Metazoa > Chordata > Mammalia > Dasyuromorphia > Dasyuridae > Sminthopsis > Sminthopsis crassicaudata. Next base: position 119,221,482 of record NC_133621.1, read on the forward strand.
GAAAGAACATGTCATCAAATAGAAAAGGTAACTTTCAAGGCTGACAGTATACTGATTGAAAAATGACTATCCTAATGTTTTTATTGTGACCAGTGGCATCCTATTACTCATTATTTCTTTCAACCTTTTTTAGAAAATAAGCAAAAATCTGACAGGCTGGTAAGGAATACTTGCAAGTAAGAATAAAAGTATCTCTCTCATTTGCCTAAAGACAGTAAAAGTTCTATTTTAGTTATAAAGAGAAAGCTCCCTGAAAAACTATCTGCAAACACTTTTGAGACAAACTGAACTAGGTAGAACCCCAACTGGCATTATAAGATGAAATTTATTATTCTTTGAACAGTTATTTCTGTTCAGCTCTTTGGGAGAGGGAGATTAGGGCCAATTTTAGTACTGATTGGTTGTAATTAAAGATTAGTAAGAACCATACCAAATGATATTTAGACATTTGTGTTTATTTAAATTTTGTTCAGAATTTTACTTCATCTTTCCAAAAATGGTAATTAGCAACTATCATTTAAAAAAAAACAAAAAACTTTCCCCCATTAGAAAGAGTACAGTTGTGTTATGCTTTATGCTTGAAAATTATTCATATTCATTCCTTTAGAAGCCTAGTCAGTAATCTAGGCATGTAGAATACAACATTGTCAGCTAATCAAGTTTGCAAGTCCTGTATCTATTAAAAGCTTCATATGTTATCAACTTTTCAAACCCCATATCTAGTAATAATAGATATCTAACATTTATATGGCACTTTAGTGTTTCATATATAGATATGTCTTTTGATTCTCACGACAACCTTATCAATTAAGGTACTGTTATTATCTTTATTTCATAAATGAGGCTAAGTGACACATATACCCACACAACTAATAAAAATTCAAGTACTTCACTCTCTCCATTCTGCTACCTAAATAAGGGTACAAATCACAAGAAGGTATTAGAAATGCCAGCTTGTGGAGCTAATTGGTAAGTACAAATTAAAAGAATATTGCTGTGTCAAGTATTGTTCAAATCCTATTTTAAATTTTCTAAATATTTACTTTAGCACAATTTTTAGGATCATACTTTTCTATCCTCAATTTCTGGTTTTCTTTCTCATAAGCTTTTGTGGTTCTCAATTTTATTATCAAATTAAATGGTGATAAAATCCCATTTTCTATTTATAAATGAATTTTCACACTTCAGAATATAATTTGAATAAAATTATACTATTAGAAAGTTACGGTGCAAAGTTTAAAATTGAAAAAGATGTGAACCCCAACAATAAATAGAACAGAAAGAAACAAAGCTATTCAATGAGATTAGAATCTTGGTGAATATGCGGTGTTTAAAGGAAATATTATCAAATGTATATTACCTATTGAAAGTAAGAATGAATAATAGTGACATTTTCTGGCATCATATTGAGGCTAGAGAGAAAAAAAACTTGTTGACAACAAAATACCTTGGAGTTAAGACTTATACAAAAGAGAAATAAGGCATTGTAAGATTTTCCTTATTTTTTTCTATCCTATTCTAAGTAAGAGGGAAAAGTTGAGGGATTATAATTGTCAGAATCACTGCATACAAAGCTCTTTAAAATATTTAAAAAATTTTTAAATTTTTATTATTTTGTTTTTAAAAAGGATTTACTAGGGTGTTAAAGGTAAGTATCTAATTAAAAATTTGGTGCCTTCAGGGGAATGACCAGAATTTCAGAAAAATAGAATAAGTATAGACATCCTCTTATTTTTCAACTTTCCAAAGCCAAAATAGCTTGTAGCTTTCCATTGCCAAAGCTGTGGGTTACAGTGACTCTCTGGGACCCTGAATCCTGAAAATCTAAAGCATAGGTGATCTAAACAATAGAAGAAATAGCAGGTGGGATAGTATATAACAAAACTGGGATTTTACTGCAGCTTGGATCAGAAAAGTCTTGGGGAGAGTTCAGATCAGGAAGTTAGCTCTCATACTTTGGCAGGTATGAATAGCTAGAGGCCAGGTTTTAATGAGAAATAGTTATTAAAGGAGAGCAAGTAGTCTCAATTAAAATAAACTCCCACTTGTTTTTCTGTCTACTTAAAAAAAGTAGCTAGAAGAAACACAACTGTGTTTGGGAACTCAGATACATCTTTCATGGGAACTATGTGTTCTCTTTAAGAATAATAGCTACTTTTCTTACCTTATAAAATAATTAGGAAGCAAGAAGAGAATTGTCTGATTGCAACTAAAGTTTTATTTCTTCACGGAATTGCTGAAATAATATATTGAAAAACTACTTATGAAATGCCTTCTGTGTTCACTGTGTTCAGTGCTGAGAAATTGAAAAAGAATTATATACTGTCTTTACTAAGCTAATAATCTAGCAAGGCAATATTATTCTTACATATTAAGAACTAGTTAAAGATGTATACTTTAATCTATTAAAAATAGGTAAGTTAGTATAGTGTAAGTAGGGCTTTGAAATAAGTGTTATATACTGAGAACAGTCAGTACTATACAGATTTTATGTAAAGGCTACCTCACAGGAACTAAAATGACCCAGTGAATGGTTGGAAATCAGACTATGTGAACAATCCAGCTCTCTTCAAAACTGTCTTCTCATGATTCTACTAGCCTTCCCAGTAAGAAACAAGTTTGACTGGATCATAAAGCTGCCCAGTAAAATGAAGTAATTTATAATACATATAGAAAGGATTCTGAGTGGTGAGGTCAGGAGGAGTATATTCCAAGGAAGACTAGGCAGTCAGGAGAGAGAAAATTAGATTTCTAGGAACAGAAAGCTACTTGATCTAAAACATAGAATATGTCAATAAGAAGAATGATGTGAAATAGGCCTAGAAAGGCATTGTAAGTGGCATTATATACCCGATTGAAGAGTTTATATTTTATCTTGGGGGAAATAAGATAGTGAAAGTTCTTGAGCTGAGTAGTGATCTGATCAGTCCTTTGCCAAAGCACAATAAAATATTTAGTTTTTCTATTAGGGAATGATTAGCGGAAACAATGAATGTGGAAGCAAAGAAACCAAGAGACCATCAAAGTAATTTACTCATGAGGTAATGAATGCTTGGATTAGTATGGGTAGATATGAGGGAAGATGAGAGAAATGTTACAACATTAGAATCTAAAGGACTTGGCAACTAATTGGGTATGAGAGATGAATGAGAGTGAAAAATTGAAGATATCTCATAGGTTGCTAAACTGAAAGACTAGAAAGTTAATGAGATCACCAAATGAAAGGAAAGAGTAAAGAAGAAACTGGGATGGACCTTCAGGAATATCTACTGTTAGTGGGTATGGCATTGATGGAAATCTAGCAAAGAAGACTCAAGGATTGGTCAGACAAGCAGGAGGAGAACCAAGAGAGAGCAGTGTCTTAAGAACCTAGGGAAGAGACGGAGTTGGTTAGTAATATTAAATGCTGCAGAGAGGTCAAGAAAGATGGGGTGGGAAAAAGGACATTGCATTTGTCAATAAAGGGTGACCCGGAAACTGTTTCAATTGTTTGAAGCCTAAGTCAGATAGAAAAGGCCTTAGGTTGGAATGTGTAGAGAAATGGAAGCAAATTAATAGAGATTGAAGATAAGATAAGACACTTTAGTTGACCTGCTTATGTAAGTACAAGCCATTTTCTGATATGGTTAGAGTTCTTTTATCATGTTTAAAACCTTGGCTTTGAAAGCTCCTTGATAAATATTATTCTAATCACATCAGATTGGGTTATATTTAGGGGTATATTAACATATACAAATGCAAATTATACTTTCAGCCTCAATTTATGTAAAAGACATCAAATTTATAATAGGTATAGAACCTAAAGAACATTTAGAGATATCAAATAGTAATTAGTGATAAATAAGCTAATTACACAACTAAAATCCAAATTTCAATATGATTTCAAAATAATTTCATTTTCAATATAATTAATGACATGTTGATCTGATAAAGAAAACTAATTTTCTATGAAATCTAATCAAATAGAAAATATATAATTTAAGTTCAACTTTGAAAAATATTTTCAGATCTGCTATTAATAAAATACATCACTTTTTCATATATATTTCTTTTTTATTTTAAAAATACAGATTGTATTTTCAGTTATTAAAGTGATAGAACATTCTTCAATTTAGGATTACATATTTGGATTACAAATTAGGATTACATATTCTACATGATGTAGAAGGAATTTTAGAGGCCATTTAATTTGATTACTCATTTTGAAGATGAGAAAACAAATCCATAGACAGTCAGCATCAGAGATGTAATTTGAATCTAGGTCATCTGACTAGAATCAATAATTTTTCCAATGTACCATATTACCCCACCACAATGCTTGTGATATTCAGAAGTACCTCAGATCCAAACCAGTAGGCACTATACTGTTCCTGTAACATTTTTTGTTATATAAAAATAAGCTTATAATCTAAATTCCTCTTGAACTCATGAAAGCTTTGTTACAGCTCTCTCAAAAAAAAAAAAAATTCATCATGAGGTGTCAACTATAAATTATTTCTCCAAAAAAGAGCCCAAAACACAAAGTAACTTCAGTATGGTTCATTTTTGTGAAACAATAGATTATACATTGTCTATGAAAGTGGTTTTGTTTTTGGAATAGAGACTTTCAGTTTTTCAGTTCAGTAGTCACCTAATTTAAAGTCAGATAATCACTTTTTTAGTTAAGTTTTATAATACCTCCATGGGTAGACAAATAAAGTTCCACTTTCTCAACCAGAAAAGATGCTGATTACTGTGACAAACTGTCAAAAAATTGTCACCACAAAATGTGGAGTAGAGGTTACTAGAAATTCATGTAATTTTATAGACCATTTCTAGTCATTGATGTGTTTGCTGATATTGTAAATATGTTTGTCTTTATCCATTGTCCAATAAATTGGTATGTTTTTTGATTCTGTGAAGTAAGAATGCTGTGGAGATTTCCTGTGGAAGATCCTTGGAAAAAATATGGACAGAAGGTGAAAAGTCATTGATAGAAATATTGAACTTTAAGGAGAAATTTTTTCAAAAATAATTGAGAAAGTTAAAAAAAAGAGGAAAGAAAAAGGGAATTAACACATGAGAAATGGCTAAATAAAGAATTAAAGAATCACTTCTTGGTGAGGCAGAAAATTGTCTTGGTAAAGCAATGGTATATGTACAATCTAGGTAGGAAAAGGAAAGTATCAATAAGGAAAAAAATAATTAGTTTTAATAAGGAAGAAATAATTAGTTTTAGGGTTCAGCTAAGAGATATGTAAAATTAAGCAAGTTATATACATATATATACACACACATATATATGTATGTGTATTTATAGTATCCCTCGTTATTTTTAAAATAAAAGCTAATTTCATGAATGACTCAATTGCTAATGGATTCTCTTTGCTTCCATGAGCAGGCTGATTTGAGTAATATTTCTAATGGAGGATAGTCCAAAAAAGAGTCAAAATGAGTCTCTGTACAAGAGCTTCCTTAATTAATTTTAATATCACCTGACTTTACTATATTTATCCTTTTAGAAGCTCTTTATTAGTATCTATTCCATATGAAAACTCTTCACCTGAGGTTAATTAAAATGTATTTTAAAAAGGCATCAGAAAATGATAGATTCTTTCCTCATGGCTCACATGTTATGCCAAAGTATATTGCATCATTGTATTTCTTTTCATTTCAAATATCTCAGGAATTATTTAGGAATATAAGCTCCTTGAGACAAGGAATTGACTTACTCTTTGTATCTAGAACTCCTAAATAGTTCCTGGTACATAAAACGGGAACTTAATAGATTTTGTTCTTGAAACATGTTAAATTAATTAATATTTTACTAAATTTTTTACTAAAAATAATCATACTATTTTCTTCCTGGTAACATGTAAGTTTCTTGAGGGTAGGGACAATTTAATTTTGCATTTGTATCCTAAACAACTTATACAATGCTTACACATAATAGGTGCTTAGTAATTGCTAGTTGAGTGATTGATTATCCTGAGCCATGTTAAGATAATAGTCATAAGACAAAGTTGAAATGCAGGAGTACATTAAATGACACATTATTTCTTCTTTGAAATGCATTTATGTCTTTTACATTTAATATGTAATTTTAGTAACTATATTTTTTAGTATTTAAGTAGTTATACCTAATATGCACTTGAACATTTTTAAATAGTATTTTATTTTTTCCCAATTATATGTCAAGACAATTTTTAGCATCATTTTTAAAAGATTTTGAGTTCCAAATTTTTCTCTCTCTCTCCTTTCTCCTTCCCTCTTCCTAACATGGTAGACAATTTAATATAGATATACATGTGACTAATGTATAAGACACATATCCATATTGTAATAATGAAAGAAGAAAATGATTAAAAGGAGGAAAAACAAAAAAGAATAAAGAAAGTGAAAAAAGTATCCTTTGATCTGCATTCAGAGTCCATGAGTTTTTATCTGGATAAATAGCATTTTCCTTCATGAGTCCTTTGTACTTGTCTTGGATCATTATGTTGTTGAGAAGAGCTGAATCGTTCATAGTTGATCTTCACACAATGTTGCTGACACTGTGTACAGGGTTTTGCTGGTTCTGCTCATTTCACTTTTCATTAGTTCATACAAGTCTTTCTAGATTTTTCTGAAATCTGCCTGTTTATTTTTTCTTCTTGCACAATAATATTCTATTACATTCAATTATCATAGCTTGTTCAGCCATTCCCTGATTGATGGGCATCCTCTCAATTTCTAATATTTTGCCAACATGAAAAGGGCTGTTATAAATATTTTTGCATGTGTAATTCCTCCCCTTTTTTTTTTTTTTCCTGAGGCAATTGGGGTTAAGTGACTTGCTCAGGGTCACATAGGTAGGAAGTGTTAAGTGTCTGAAACCAGATTTGAACTCAGGTCCTCCTGACTTCAGGACAGGTGCTGCATCCATTGTGGCACCTAGCTGCCCCAGTCTTCCCTTTTTTTATATTGTCTTTGTGTTACAGATCTAGTAGTGGTATCTTTGGATTAAATGGTATGCACAATTTGCTTGCCCTCTGAGAATAGTTTCAAATTGTAGTGGTTGGATCAATTCACAATTCCACCAGTGCATTAGTCTCTTCCCCACACACATTTTTCCCCCACGATTTTTCCACATTCTTTCCAACTCCTGTCATTTTCCTTTTTTTTTTTTTTTTTTTTTTTTTTGTCACATTTGCTGGTCACAAGTGATTTAGAGCAATTTTTTACATGTCTCTTGAGAGTTTTTATTTCACAGAAAACTGCCTATTCATATCCTTTGACCTTTTAACAATTGAGGAATGGATTTTATTCCTAGACATTTGACTTGCATCTCTATGTATTTGAGAAATGAGGTCTTTATCAGAGACCTCTCATTTGAAAATGAGACTTACTGTAAACAGTGTTGCCCAGTTTTTTGCTTTCCTTCTAATCTTGATTATATTAGTTTTGTTTTTACAAAAGCTTTTTAATTTAATATAATCAAAATTATCTCATTTATGTTTTGTGATGCTTTCTCTTGATTGGTCATGAATTCTTCCTTTCCCCACAGATCTGATAGATAAAATTATTTTTTTTACTCTTCTCAATAGATATAACTCTTTTTTTGTTATTTTTTTATTAATTTTTATAATTATAACATTTTCTTTGACAGTACAAATGCATAGGTAATTTTTTTTTTTTTTTTTTACAACATTATCCCTTGTACTCCCTTCTGTTCCGAATTTTTCCCCTCCTTCCCTCCACCCCCTCCCCTAGATGGCAGGCATTCCCATACATATTAAATATCTTATAGTATATACTAGGTACAATATATATGTGCAGAACCAAATTTTGTTGTTGTTGTTGTTTCAAAGGAAGGATTGTATTCGCAAGGTAAAAATAATCTGGGAAGAGAAATAAAACAAAACAAAACAAAACAAAAAAACCCAATACTCTCAGTTTACACTCATTTCCCAGTGTTCCTTTTCTGGGTGTAGCTGATTCTGTCCATCATTGATCAATTGGAATTGGATTAGCTCTTCTCTATGTTGAAGATATCCACTTTCATCAGACTATATCCTCATACAGTATCATTGTTGTAGTGTATAATGATCCCCTAATTCTACTCGTTTCACTCAGCATCAGTTGATATAAGTCTCTCCAAGCCTCTCTGTATTCCTCCAGTTGGTCATTTCTTACAGAACAATAATATTCCATAACATTCATATACCATAATTTATCTAACCATTCTCCAATTGATGGACATCCATTCATTTTCCAGTTTCTAGCCACTACAAAAAGGGCTGCCACAGACATTTTGGCACATACAGGTCCCTTTCCCTTCTTTAGTATTTCCTTGGGTAGATATAACTCTTTATGTCTAAATCATGTACCCATTTTAACTATATCTTGGTATATGATGTGAGATGTTGGTCTATACATAGTATGTACCCTATTGTTTTCCAATTTTTCCACCAATGTTTCTGAAATAGTGTGTTATTATTTCAAAGGCTGGTGACTTTGAGTTTATACAGTTTTTATTTTAAAAGCTTTTTGTAAAGAAAGTCAAATTTTGTTAATTTTGTAATTTTGTATTTTTCAGATTATTGTTCAGTTGTAACTATCATGGATCAGTCCAATGTCAAGTTAACCTGTATGCTTTTCAGTGTAAATCTTGATACACTTCCAGTAATCTACAAAGTTGGAGACATTGTTCGTTTTCATAGACTGAAGGTACAGTTTCTATTTCATGGTGCATAATAACTATTACAGATATTTAATATTTGCCAAACACAGTAAATGCTAATTGTTGTTTTCACTGTGTACTGAAAACTAGAATAAATAGTATAGATGAAAGATAAAGAAATAGTCATGTAGTCAACAAGTATTGTTACAATGTGCCATAGACTGTGCTAGATGTTGATGATTAGTTTCTAATAAAGGAGATAAGTGCCTGTAAAAAATATAGTATTAAGTTGATAAATACATCTATCTGTACAGACTAATTAAATTACAGATAACTTGGGAGCGAGACCTTAGAAACTGGGGAGAACAAGAAAGACTTCATGTAGAAGATAGTATCTGAGGTACATCTTAAATGAAAAGAAGCACTCTGCAAGACAGAGTAAATGATGGAATGAATTCCAAGTACAACCAGTGATGATAGATAGAATATCATTAATAAGGAATAAAGAGTTCTTTTGACTGGACTGGACTGGACTGGGAAAGGGAATAATGTCCATTGAGACTATAAATTAAGTTGGGGCCAGATTGTATAGGACTTTAAAAACTAAACAGAAGGCATTAATATTTTATCCTAGAGGTAATAGGAAACCGATGTAGTTGGTTGAATAGGTGAGTCATCTGATTAGATGTGCACTTAAGGAAAATCACTTTGGCAGCAGTATGTAGGATGACTACAATAGGGACATATGTGAATCAGAAAGATCAATTAGAAGTTTGCTGCTATAATGTAAATTATGAGAGTGTGAACTGAAGTTGTAGATGTTTGGCAGGAGGTAATTTTGGAGATAAAAATAGTAAGATTTGTGAGTTGATATGTCAGGTAAGAGACATTGTCCAGTATAATACTAAGCTTATGAACTCCAAATACCAAGAAGTATTATGGTGTCTTCAAGAATAATAGGCAAATTTGGAAGAAGAGAAAGTTTAGAGGGAAGGTCAAGTAAAGTCATTAATCTTTATTAAGTGTTTGTTATATGCTTCACCAGCTCTTATGGGTTTAACTATCATCTTTATGCACATAACTCCCAGATTAATTCTCTCTGCCTCTCTCCCAATTCAGTGCTGGATCAACAACTGCTTATTGTATAATTCACATTGGGTGTTTCCAGACTATTTATAACATGTTAACATGTCAAAACTGAATTCACAATTTTCCTTCTCTGAGATTCATTTAACTGATGATTTTTTTTTTTTTTTAATTCCACTTTACCTTTAGCCTTGAAACCCCTAACTCTTAGAAAGTTATTTTGGGGAAAAAAAAAAAGGAATTTTTTCAAAGGTTCTAATAAAGACCTTATTTCTAAAATATATAGATAATTGACTCAAATTTATAATAATTCAAGCTATTCCCCCCAAAATATGAACAATTTTTAGATGAAGTAATTGAAGCTAATTATAGTCATTTGAAAAGGTGCTCTAAATCACTATTGATCAGAGAAATGAAAATTAAGATAACTCTGAAATACTACTACATACCTGTCATATTAGTTAAGATGACAAGAAAAGATAATGATGAATGTTGGAAGGGATGTGGGAAAACTGGGACACTGACACATTGTTGATGGAACTGTGAATAAATCCAACCATTCTTGAGAACAATTTGGAACTATGCTCAAAAAGTATCAAACTGTGTATGCCTTTTGATCCAGCAATGTTGTTATAGGGCTTATATCCCAAAGAGATCTTAAAGGAGGGAAAGGGGCGCACATGTGCAAAAATGTTTGTGGCAGCCCTCTTTGTAGTGGAAAGAAACTGGAAACTGAGTGGATGCCCATCAATTGGAGAATGGCTGAATAAATTATGGTATGTGAATATTATGGAATATTATTGTTCTGTAAGAAACAACCAGCAGGATGATTCCAGAGATGCTTGGAGAGACTTACATGAACTAATGCTAAGTGAAATGAGCAGAACCAGGAGATCATCATACAAGGCAACAACAAAATTATACAATGATCAATTCTGATGGACGTGGTTCTCTTCAACAATGAGATGATTCAAACCAATTCTAATTGTTCAGTGATGAAGGGAGCCATCTACATCCACAGAGAGGACTGTGGGAACTGAGGATGGACCACAGCATAGGACTCTTACTCTTTCTTTTGTTGTTTGCTTGCATGTTGTTTTCTTTCCCATTTTTTTTTTCTTCTTGATCTGATTTTTCCTGTGCAGCAAGATAACTATAAATATGTATACATATATTGGATTTAACATATATTTTAACATATTTAACATGTATTGGGCTACTTGCCATCTAGGGGAGGAGGTGGGGGGAAGGAGTGGATAATTTGGAACAGAAGATTTTGCAAGGGTCAATGTTGAAAAATTATCCAAGAATAAAAATTTAAAAAAAAAAAGAAAGAAAATAAGGAATTAGTGAGGAACTAACGGATTTTCTTGTCACAGTGATAACCTGATTGAGTTTGGATAACATTAAGTTGTAATTATATTGCAGCATGATTATAAAACATCCTTTAGCTGAATTCAACTTAAAGTAGAAGAAGAGAGGCAGATAGTGGGAGTAATCTGGGACTAAGATTTAGCAAGAGACAAGCAGGATACAGCAAAGGGATAAATGATTCAAGGCCAAAAGAAGGTCTAGCATTGAAATGAAAGACACAGAGTTGAAATCTAACTCTTAGACTGAGATTGGAGAGAGTGGAAAAGTTTATTGTCTGAGAAGATATTGAGGGATGAAGAAAAGAGAGGTCTCAATGAAGATGAAGAACAAATGCAGGAGAGATGAAACTTAGATAAAGGTAGAATTATAAGAGAGAGTCAGATAGTGGAACACTTCTATCATAGCATTTAAGGAGGTTGAGAAAATAGGATTTTGAAGTTTAAGGAAATATCAACTTGAATATTAAAGTGTGCTTGGATTTTAAGTCCTCTCCTTTTGAAGAGCAGGAATTGAAGAGGAGAAAAATGACTGTTTAGACTGTCAACTTTGTGAAAAAGGTCGGAGAATTACCTGGCGTTTGGTTTACTCTGGGTATTATAATTTTGTCAATATTTCAAGGAACTCACACTATAATAATTAGACCAGGGTGAGGGACAAGCCAATTACCAAAAAAAAAATTCCAAATTTTTGCTAATTATTGAGCATACTCCATAACATATCTTCTAATGAACAGAATTCAATTAATTGCCAAATTCAATGACCTTTTCTAAATGTTTAACCATTTGAAATCTTTTCCCTTTGGTTTTTCATGGCAGTATTCTCTTTTCATTCTTCTGCCCTGATGAAATTTTTTTTCCAGTCTCCTTTGTTATATTAATGACAGTTTTGTAGCTCCTACTATGTCTACCTCAAAAAGTTCTGGTCTGGACTCTTCTTTGTTCTCTGTACTTTTTCATTACTCAGTGAATTCATTACTTCTTATTATATCAAAGTCCCAGATAAGTCCAATGTTGTAAATGAGATTCTTTTGTGACATTCTATAAATTAATGAAGAAAACAGATATAGAATTATATAGGCTGAAGGAGGATATAGTGTCCTAGAATCCTTACAAAAACCACATAAAGAGATAGGGATTTCAGAATCCATAAAAACTCAAGGGGGCAAAGGACTGAGAAGAAAGCAAAACTAAGTAATGAATTTCTTTGTGGCAAATTCTCTGGTAGACCTGGTAGGTCATTTTACATTTTCCCATCCCCCCAAATTTTTCTTGTTCTTATCTAACCTTTATTTTTGGTGTATATTAGAATCACTTTGGTTTAGCTAAGCCACTTGGAAAAAATATCAGCAAAGAAATTAGTTATTATTGCTTGTAACAACACTAAATAATTGACATTTATCTTATGCCTTAAGTCAGTCAACTGGGAATATCCTATTTAGTAAATAAAAAAAAAATGTTAGGGAGGATAAACTAGTTAACCAAAGATATAAACAGAGACAGATATAGGACTAAATTCTGTTTGCTTCAGTTACGTTTTAAAGCAGTATTCTCCATTCTTGGCCCCAAGAAGTTTTCTCTTTTCCTGGACATTTCTTAGAGTTTTGTAGAGTATGGTTGTCTTATGCAGTATCACTCAGATGCATTCAATCTCAGTCATCCTAACAGCCACTTCTCTCTTCTGTTGATTTATCTGAATAGGTGTTTTTTTTTCTTTCTTTTCATTATAAAATATGTTCAGTAATTTACAAGATTACTAAAACTTTTTTTCATAATTGACTTGTTCCTAATCCTGGTTTTAATAGGAAATTTTTTCCTCAATGATCTAGCCTCCCTCTCTGTCTTAAATCATATATTTATAGGCACAGGCTAAATCACTGCTAATAACTGTTATAATCCATTAATTATATCAGATACTATAGAAATGCACACAGACATTCAAACAAGGTATAGAAGGATGTAAAGATCTGCTTTCTTTTCTCCTTTACTCTTTTCTCAGTAGTTTTAGAGAAGTTGGCAAAAGGAGGATTGAGAATGCTGAAGAAAAAAGATTAAAGATTTAGTTCCAAGTAGAAAATGATAGCTTTGAAAAAGATTTTACTTTGCATGTTTAAGAAGATGCCAGGAGAGTTAAAAGGCAAAAACAGAGTCTGGTTAGCTTTGAGAGAAAAGAAAAGGTATGAAGTGACAATAAATTATATTTCTGTATAAAATCTCTCCAGAGAAGAAATCCAACCCAGCATGCTGTTAGTAAGCACTACCATGTTCAGATCACCGTGCCAGGTACTGGGGATACAGACAATACAAAAAATGGTTTCTGTCATCAGAGAATTTAACTTTATGCTGGGAGGGATGCAAAATTTGTGTGTGTGTGTGTGTGTGTGTGTATAAAGTTATAAGTAGATAGCTATTTTGAGAAGGGGGAGAAAAACTATTCAGTCTTTGATATGAAAAATTATATTTCTTAGGATTTATCAGATTATATTTTTATTGATATTTTATTATTATTTGTTATGTTTTACTATATTTATATATAGTATTTGAATATAACATTATATTATATTATTATTTTATTATTTATTATATTTTTCAGGATTTTTAAGAAAAGGTTGCCATTGGTATCATCATTGTATTGTCTTCTTGGTGACTTAATTTCATGCTTCAAGGTTCTGTGATTTATGGGTATGAATTTTGACTCTACCCAAGCAAGTCATAAACCTTTAATTTAATACACTATTTCAGTGAATTGCTATTACTTTAAAAAAAAATTCCTTGATGATCAGCCTCTTTTGGTGATGAATCCCTCAGAAATTCTTTAGGCTGGTTGTTTGATCAGTGCTTAGAAGTAAAATATTCTGTATCTTTTCTTTAGTCTTTTACTTCTGTAAAAGAATGCAGGAGAATATAATTCATTATCTGTTTTTCATAGACTATTGATCATTCCACTTAATCGGTGTTAAGTGGATCATTACTGTTTTTATTTTGTTTTGTTTGTTTATGTTTGTAGCTATAGTGTATATTGCACCCCTTTCTTCTTCTATTGTTCTTCATCTGTTCACAAGTTTTCTTAATCGTTACTTTCTCTGAATTCTTCATATTTTTATTTTTTTAGTGGTGAAATAAATTCATATGCCACAAATTATTCAACAATCTCCTAATCAATGAGCACTGACTGTTTTTTTTTTTTTTAATCCTGAAAACACATTCCTACATGTTTTGTCTGTGTCATTTATCTCTCACCTCTTTGTCAGGGGAGAGTAGCATATTTCATCATTGGTTCTCTGAAATTATTTTTGGTCATTTCATTGATCATGGTTCTTAACTTTTAAATTTTTTTTTGTCTTTACAAGACTGTTATTACATGAATTTTTCTGGATTTACTCATTTCTCTGTGCATCCATTCATACATGTCTTTGCAGGATTCTTTGAGACCATCATCAATATTATTTTTTTAATAGTACAATAGTATATTAGATATTATTTAGCCATTAATCAAATGATGTTGCTCCCTGCCACCTTAGTTTCAGTTCTGTGCCATTACAAAAAGAGCTACAATAAATACTTTTTTCTTTTGTGTCATTGAGGTTAGACCTCATATAGGCATCATTGGGCTAATGGGTATGCAAAATTCAGGGTTTTTTTTTTTTTTTTTTGTTTTATTTTGTTTTGTTTTTCCCCCCTAGGGTTGGAGAGGCATTTCTTTCCAGAATGGCTGGATCAATTAGAATTATACCAGCAGTTCATTAATATCCCTATTTTCCCAAAGTCCCTCTAACATTTGTGATTTTTTTTTTTTTTTTATCTTTGTCAATCTGATGGATGTGAGGTAGAACCTCAGAGTTGGTTTGTGTTTCTATTGTCCATGATTTGAAGCATTTTTTTTCAAGTGATAGTTGGTGGTTTGGATGTCCTCCTTTGAATATTGAGATTAATTTTTCTTTAATATAGTATCAAACATTGTGGGAGATTTCAGAGGATTTTAAAAGGTTAATATAACAATTAAACATCAAAGTTAGTCTTTAATTACCTGTTTGCCTTGGTAATCTAGGTTTTAGTATATAATCTGTATACTAGATTTACCTTATATTTCTGAGAAAATAACACTTTTCTTAAGGGTTAATCATTATCTGCTTAAATCATATAGTGATCTTATGTACTACACTATCCCTTTCCCCACTCAAAATGAATATATATATATCTTATTTATTGGTGATTGGAAACTTAAAGTAAATTAAATATGTCAAGGAGGTCACTTTCTAGGGAAGACATATTAGGAATCCTGGTAGCTAAAAGTAAATGATGATTACAGAATTTTGGGGACTGGACCATAATATATTGTGAAGAAAACTAACTACTACCTGGAAGTAGGAAAGATCTACAACTTGGACTATTTGAACACTAAAAGTGAAAGGACTAATGATTGGGGGGAAGCTTCTGTATAAAGACATAGTTATTGAAAGCACTATAATGAAAAATAATCATGTTGTAATGAAAGAGTACTGAATTTGGAGTTAGGAGTAATATGAAATCAAATCTCACTCCTAGCTGGCTATGTGATTATAGTGAAGGCAATTTTTTTGAGTCTGTTTCCTTATCTTACAAGTGGATAATAAGATTATGTTGCTTACCTCAAAGGGCTTGTTGTATAGATGAAGTGAAATGGGGTTGGGATATTTTTTTCCAGCATTTAATACAGTGCTTGATACATAATAGTTGCTTAAATGTTTATTGCATTGGTGTTTTAATATTTTTTCTAATAAATTTATTTATTTTAATACATACTGTTTATGTTTTATGAATCCTGTTGGGAGAGAAAAATCAGAACAAAAGGGGAAACCATGGGAGTAAAAAAAAAACACACACACACACAAACAAACAAACAAAAAAAAACAAAACAGTAAAAAGAACTGAACATAGCATGTGTTGATTTATATTCAAATGTCCTTAGTTCTTTTTCTAGATGCAGATGACATTTTCTGTCCAAAGTCATTAGGATTGCTTTGGACCACAGAACTATTGAGAAGAACCAGAACTTTCATAGTTGATCATTGCAAGTTCTTGTTGTTATTGTGTACAATGTATTCTTCTTCTGCTTGGTTTCTTGGTTCTGCTTGATTTCGCTCAGCATCCATTTATGTAAATCTTTCCAGGCCTTTCTAAAATCAGCTGGTTCATCATTTTTTTATAAAATAATAATATTTCATTACCTTCATATACCACAACCTGTTCAGCCATTTCCCAATTGATGGGCATCTACTCATTTTCCAATTCTTTGCTACTACATAAGGGACTGCTACAAACATTTTTATACGTCAGTCCTTTTTCCTCCTTTATGATTTTCTTGATATACAGACCTATGATACTGCTGGGTCAAAGGGTATGCAGTTTTATAGCCCTTTAGGCATAGTTCCAAATTGTTCTCTAGACTAGTTGGATCATTTCACAACTGCATTAATATTTTTAAACCTTAAAGCACTGTACACATATAAGATGTTTTTTTTTATTTTTTACAATTCTAAAATTCTTTCTTTATATGTGATTCTCTGTCCAACTAAGCCATTTTGCCCTCCTCATTTTAGATACAACAGTATAAAAATGAAATTCAAGGTGTTACTACTGTTGGATTTTCATCTCTTACATTTGAGGGGACTTTGGGAACTCCAATAATTCCTCGTACTTCAAGCAAAATATATACTTTCACAACAGATGACCAGAAAACAGTAGAAACATTGCGTATCTGGGCAGCTAATCATATTTCTTCCTCTGGGACGTTGATAAAATTGTCTGATGTAAAGGCAATGCAATATTTTGATTTGACTTGTCAACTTGTAGGGAAAGCAGAAGTAGATGGATCTTCAGTTCTTCTAAAGGTAGGTATCAAAAAGTTATAAATGTTAGTTATGATTTGTCTAAATTAATTTCCCAGTTTTTCAGAATTCATTTTGTTTCTGGTGAAAAACAGCCTACTTAATATTTTTATCACATTTTAATGGTAGGTAAATAACTGATGGAGACTTAAAAAAAAAAATCAAGCATTTAATTTAGATAGGTCCATATGCAATGGATTTAAGCCGTAGTCATTGTGGTATTAGACTAATACTTGTAAGTGAAAATACTATTATTACTTGAATTCATATAAGTATGGTGATGGATTTAAAGTAAATTTTCCAAGAATATTATGCTGTTAGAGGGCTTTTTATTTTATTTTATTTTTTTCACCTTTTGGTAATAAGATTTTCATAATATTGGTGATAGAGACTAGGTGATGTCACTGATTTAAGGAGCTATCAAATGAGGAAACTTTTTAACAATACAAGTCAGCACCTTCTCTGTGATTTATATTCTTATAGTTGCTTAGAACAAAGCTTCTTAAACTATGTCATGACCCTGCATGGGATTACATAACTGAATGTGGAGATTGCAAAATGACTATTATCAGTATTTTATGTATTATATATATATATATATGTGTGTGTGTATATGTGCAGGTGTGTGTGAATAGAGAGTGGGTATATTTTATATATCTATATACCTCTATAAATGCTAAAAATTTATTGGATGAAAAGGTATTGCAAATGGAAAAAGTTAAGAAGCCCTGTATAGTGATTCACAAGGCCAGTAAAGTTTCCCACATTATTTTTCTGGTCATTCAGTGACCAGTAATTTTATAAATAATAAAAGTATTTAATAGTCAACAAAATAGAAATGACCCTTGAATTAATATTTCCTTTTGTCCCTACATTTTAAATTTATTATTAACTGGTGGCTTGATCATTTATAAGAATGTTTGCTATGACCTTTAAGAAATACTTCATGTCTAAGACTGACTTTTTATAACTATGATTGGTGGTGCTTTGTTAGTATTGTGATGATATTTTCAGTTATGTCTTTAATACTTTAACTAATTTATAATTTTGTTACTTATTGATCAAAAGAAAAACATTTGGGTTTGAGCAAATATTTTATGATATCTATCAGAATTGCAAGTGATGAATGTTACCTGATTTTTATTTAAGAAAAATTTCTTTCACATTCTTATGTCTTGCTTTTAAATATATTTTTTGTATTCTTTATGTGTTAATCAGTAAAATGTTCATCAAAAATATCTGTCCAGCTGAAAGGAGAAAATTCAACAAATGCATTTTGAAAGAGGTTTTTAAAATATGTGCTATATATAAAACACTAGGATAGAGGAGGCAGCATGGTATAATAAAAAAGGCATTGAATTTGGAGTCAGAGTCAAAGACCAATCTTTGATTATGCTCTCTATTATTTGTGTGACCTTGGGCACATTTGACCATTCATTTCTCTGGGCCTCAGTTTACTCATCTGTAAAATGAAGGGGTCAGACTAGTTCAAGGGTATCTTCCAGTCTAAATTGAAGATTTGACAAGTTTTGAATAAGATATAGATCCTTCACCTAAAATTACTTTACATTCTGGAAGGGAAAGATGGGAAAGGAGGAATAAGATACGTTATTAAAATATGTCTTCTGCAGTAAATATATGTAGACAGCTAGATGGTACAGTGGATAGAATACTGGGACTGGAACCTCTGAGTTTAAACTTGGTCTCAGATATTTTTCTTGCGCCTTCTTCCTGCACACCTCTGCCCCACCCCCAACAAGTTATTGCCTTTTAATTATTAGAGGTATTTCAGTACTTCTTTTCTTTTTCTTTTTCAATTAAAAAATTTATTTTCCCTCCTGCCTTATTTGAAAAAGCAATATTGAAAGCAAAAGAAAAACAAAACCTTTGCAATAAATGTGAACAATCAGGCAAAACATATTATTACATTGAACTAGTCTAAAAATAAAAATATATATATTTTATTAATATCTTGATATCACCTCTCTGCCCAGAGATGATAGGATGATCCATTGTTAGTCTTCTGGAATCTCAGTTGGTCATTGAATTGATTCTTAATTTTGACCCACATTTCTAGAAACACAACTAAAAATTATCTTTCTAATGTACATATTTAAATATTTAACTAATTTGCCAGCCATATCTCATGTACTTTTTCATTCATTCTTAATTTCAAATTCACTGGATTACTAGCTTTTCCACAAACTCTTATTACTTTGACATGCTATTTCTTATATCTGTTCCTTTTCACAAGTTGCCCCTTCTGTTTGGATTATACTCATTCTTTTCCCCCATCCCTTTCTTCAAGCTCAGCATAGTTGCTCTCTTTCTAAAAAGGGAATCTATTCCTGATCTTGCCAGTTGTTAATATTCTCTCCATTTTCAAATTATTTAGTATTTATCAAATTTGTGTTATATCCCTTCAGCAGAATGCAAACTCTTTGGGTGCAGGGATTTTTTCATTTTTGTTTTTCTTTCAAGGGTCTAACACAGTGCCTAGAGCATCATACATGCTTACTAAATGCTTGTAGAATTCAACTGTCATTATTCTTTTACTATGCCCCCTATTTCCAGCCAGTTCCAATTTCTAAATCAGAGCATATTCTTTAGAATACTTCAATGAACCACATGTTATAGAACCTAAAATACCTTTTTTAACTTAAAAATTTGTGAACAATTTTCATTGGACTTTGTTTTCCCTCCATTATAGGTATGGGATGGTACAAAACCTCCATTTCCATCCTGGAAGGTCTTATTTGAAGATGATGCTCTTGAAGGAGATATAGGTCGTATTAATCAATTGCAGAATCTGATAGTAGACATCCTCGTTTATGATAACCATGCTGCGTTGGCCAAATGTCTAAAGGTGAGATAATGTATAGACAAGCTTAGCAATTTTTAAAAAAAAATTACATATTTTTGTGCCAGTTATAAAGACTTAATTTCATATACACAAATGATTACTTGCAGTTAGAACTGATTTAGTGCTATTTATTTATTTATTTATTTATTTATTTATTATTCCTTCCCCCCCCAGGCTGGGGTTAAGATACTTGCCCAGGGTCACACAGCTATGTGTAATTATTTAAAATATTTTTAAAAGCCATAGTTCCTTGGAAGAAAAACTTTTAATTAACTTTCCGCAATGGGAATAAAAAAGTTGCAAGATCATTTCTCTAGTATGTTTTCTAAAAAATGGTGTGGAGGGTAATAACTCTTGTTTCTTTAAGATGTTTTAAGTCTAAAATATTAGCTTAATGTTGAGTTTTGATATTTGGCTTGGTATTATGTTTGACAGCCTTGTATTTCTCAATTAAAAAAAGGTTTACTTTTAAATAAATAGGTAAGGAAAATAATAAAGCATCTGATATATCCCTAAACAACTGGAGTTGTTTTGAAGTGGTGTGACTGCGTTTTTGTTTTCATTTTTAATTATATTTTATTGAAAGTGTGATTCTTCAATAATAAAGTAAGAATGTTTGATTTGAGTTTCCTAAAACAAATAAGTGACAATACCATGTGTTTTTAATGTACAGCTATCCTTTCTGGTCCTAAGTTTCCTTACTTATAACTTGAAATTAGATTAGATGATCCTTCCTGCCCTAAGGTTTATGGATTAGATTCTATAAATGTATCTCCTTACCTTATGTATGCTATGTTACATGTTTTTATCCAGTAGTGTGGGTAGTGTGCCACTTTGCAAAGTGTATCTCACTTTACACAATACATATATTCATTAATGTTATAGAAAAATAAATTTAAAATGAACTGAGGGTTAAATTAAGCAACTCGCAATGTCCTTTTGTATTAAAAATTCTAATAAATAATTCTTAAAGAGAAACAAAAGCTTTTTGAAAACAAATAATCATCCTATCTCTAAAGAACTACCCTAATACATGATTGTGGCATGAGAGTGCCACTTGATCCTCGATATATGACACTGGGTTCAAGGTCAGGAAATTCACTTAATATGGAAAATAAATATAGAGCCAAAAAAAAATTAAGTTTAGAACGGGCAATGGAACAAATATTGTTCCAATTTTCCAAGTGCTGACCTCATTTTAAAGGAAAAGAAAATTATGAAGTAATTGTGTATTTTTTTCCCTCACAAAACTAAAATACTCTACCAAATACAGGGTTCCATAAACATGGAGGAGAAGGAGTAAATAACTGTTAAATTGATAAAATCACATTTGAAAAAAGCCTTTGTCTATTTGTCACTATAATACTTATGTCGTGAATATGGATATATATAAAAAAAGTCTTTGTATTTCCTGGCAGTTTTCTATATATTGTATTTTGTTTTGCTATTGCTAAAAACATTTAACTTACACTTCCAGAATTTTTATTTTCATTTAGAAGACTTACGTAAAGTATAGTAGAGAGATACACTAAATTTTCTGCAGATTTTTTGATAAATGATTGCAAGTATTGTACATTTCTGTTTTGAAAATTAAACCTCATGGTTTCTTTCTGATTCATTTTTCTTAAATATTTTAATTGATATCCAGGTTTTTTTTGGTCTTTCTGATAGTGTTTTACCATTTAAAATTTAAACTATTTGGGATATAGTCAGCATGTTGATTTGTTGTTTGACCTATTCTGTTAGAATATTAAATATGCTTTGTTTCACCAAACTGCTTACTAAAAATTGAGCCTAAAATACAATACTGCCACCAGAAGGAATTTGTGAATATAACATCTTGTTATTTTTATTGTCTGATGTGAGTGTAAGAAAATCTTAGTGTATATGTTTTCTCATGATGATTATTCAGTTTATTGAATATGTCAATTTCAAGAATAACTGGAAATGAAAGGCAGTGTGGTCTGAAGTTGGGAAAACATGGGTTTAGGTCCTACCTCTCCCATACATTAGCTGTTAACCATAGGCAAATCTCTTATCCTTTTCTCACAGCCCCACACAGCTCTCTAAGCCTGTGAATTATACTCTGCAGTGATAAAAATCTTATTTGAAATAGAGATTTTACAAAATAAAGTTTTTGGTTTCTATGAAAGGCAGCAAAACTTAGAGCAGGAAGAACTTACCTCTGACATACAAGAATGATCCTGAGCAAGTCTCATCAATTCTCAACTTTACAGGCAGCTTTTTGTAATTCTTAAAGTTGCAGAAAATGTGCTCACTAGCATTGATGGAGGGAATTTTAAAAGGTTATTTATGTTATTTTTGTGAAGGCAATGAGATGCAGTAGAAAAAAAGAATGCAGACCAGTTCCAGTGGTCTTGTGATGAAGAAAGCCATCTGTATCCAGAGAGAGGATAGTGGGAACTAAATGTGGATCCCTATATAGTATTTTCACTTTTTGTTGTTGTTTGCTTGCATTTTATTTTCTTTCTCATTTTTTTTTTTCCTTTTTGATCTGATTTTTCTGGAGCAGCATGATATTTGCAGAAATATATATAGAGGAATTGCACATATTCAACATATTGGATCACTTGCTGACTGGGGTAGGGAATAAAGGAAGGGAGGGTAAAATTTTAGGGGTGAATGTCGAAAATTATCCATGTATATATTTTGAAAATAAAAAACTTTAATTAAAAAAAAGAATGAATTTGGGAGGACCTTAGTTTTTGAATCTTGGCTCTGTCATTGATGATCTTGAGCAAAGCACTTTACTTCTCTTAGCCTTTGTTTCTTCATCTGAAATTTAAGTACCTTAGAAATGACTTGCTAGTCATCTTAGTATATATAATATTTGAAGTTGTGGTACATATTGAATAAACTTTCTAAAAAAAAATTAGAAACAGAAGAATGCTAAGGATGGAACCTAAGGAATGCTCATGAAGAAAATGAAGATTGAATGAATGAATGAAACATTTATTATTATTTTTATTATATATAAAATACTGTCTTAAGTGCTGGGATACAAATGGAATGTAAGTTTTGGAGCTCACATTTTAATGAGGAACTCAACACCTGTGGAATATTTCAACTGCAATTCAGTTGGAGAGTTCTATGATGCTTAGTATGTAGCAGCAAAACAGGTTGGAATGTGAAAGAAACAACAGTTAAGACCATGTGTCTTTCTTCTTCCATTAGCTCTTTTTTATCAGATGGGTAGCATGCTTTCCTATAGATTGAACTGATAGTTGATTTGACATTTATCAGCTTTCCTAATTTTTAAAGTTGAATGTTTTTACAGTGTTATTGTATTTGTTATGAATTCCTCTCTTGGTTCTGCTGCTTTACTCTGCAGGATTCTGAGCAAATGTGCCTTTCATCATTTCTTGTTGCAAAATATGTCACAGTTTGATGATCCATTTTCAAGTTAATGGTTACCTCTAGATTTTAGTTAACTTTATTTTCTTTTTTTTCCTTTTAAGTTCTTTAGTATCAAGAAGTTTATTTTGTTTGTGCCCTTCTTTATCATCCCCTTTCATCTCCACCTGTTTTCCTATTGAATTTGATATGTGTATAAACATATATTTATATAAGTTCCCCCACTTTCTTCTTGTTTATATGTTAAATTTATTATTTTTTCTGTTAACAAGCATTTATTTTATCTTTCTCTCATCTCTTTTCTGTGATATTAGTTTCTTCTGTGATCTTTCAAGATCCTTAATTATTTAATGTTCAGGGATAAAAGAGGTTACTGAAAGTTGTCCAACCCCATTCATAAGGAGATGCATGCCAAGGATATTCCATTTTGAGAATGAGTTTTCTAAATGCAGTTTGGGAATAATCAGATTCAATACTAATTTTGGGAAGATCTGTTATATCTAGAAAGTACTGCATCTTGAATTATATTCTTCAGTTTTTTTCCCCACTAGATTTGTATTAACACATGAAAAAGCTTTCAAAGGCTTTGTTTGAATTTAGCTTAAACTTGCAAGATTTCTTAATTACAGGACAAAAAAAGTGATAATAAAAACAGACAAACTGCTTCAGTTTAGGAAATAAAAAGTAAAAGGAAAATATGATTGAATATTCTTCAAAGAAGGCAGTAATTTTATATATAACTAATTTTTATTTTATATTTATTATATATATATTATAGTTTTTTTATAATTTTAAATTTAGGTTGGAACCTTTCTCAGGATTTATAGTTTACACACAAAAGTTCAGCCAGTGACTCCTAAGAAGCTGTCAAATATTCCACATTTAGAATTTCATCTTCATGGAGGTACCTGCTATGGTCGAGGAATTAAGGTCCTGCCAGAAAATAACTGTGATGTTGAAGAACTGAAAAGGTAAAAGTGCTAAATATATGCTTAACTTGTAGGAATATTTAAAAAAAAAAGGGGGTCAAGTTATGCCTCTCAATTCACTTTTTTTCCAAGACTATGGTGTTAGACCAAATGAGAATAGAACTTGTGATTTTCAGATTTAATTTCCATTTGACATATTTCTTTTGTATAGGAGCTTGTTTAGTGTAGTAAATAACTGTATATGAAAGTACTAATTTTAGTTCATGTTACTCTCAGAGTAAAGTAAATGGAAACAATAAGGACCATTTAAAAAAAATTATCTAATGCCATTCTTTTTTAACGGTTTAAAAATGGCAGTACTACCATTCTGTCTCTTCTATAGTTAAATTGAATGAGTCTATGAATATAATTTTACTTTTGCTAAATGACAGGAGTACAAATAGATAAGTGAAATGGACCCTGGCCTCATAGATCTTATCTTCTAGTAAGAGAAAACTCAATAAGGTAATAGGCCATGAAAGAATGTTTTTGTCTAAGTCACAGGGATGAAAAATAGAATGATATGGCAGTTGTTTGAAACAGTCTTTTCAGAAGCAGGAATATTATTGATTATAGTGCTCAGAGCAAGAAGTAGAACTCAAATACCTGGCTATGAACAGAGTATTAAGTAGAAGCTGTGAAGAAGCATCATCCCAGAGACTGTAGGCAGTTCCAATATGATAACAGCATGTTAAAATAAATATAGAGCTGGAAGGCTCTGAAACGATATATATAGTCTAAACTCTTCATTATGTAGAAGGTCATTTTCTAAATAAGGTAACTGAGGCTGAGTGTGGTTAAGTGACTTGCTTGTGACAGTAATGCCAGAGGGAATCATGGGGTAGAGTTTGAATCCAGGATCTCTGACTACAGTGTCAGTGTTGTTTCTGTTTTAAGAATATTTGCTTTTACTTTTTGCTCAGAATACCATCTACTACACAGCAGGTAGCTGGGACAGTGGTTAGAATGCTGGGCCCGGAGTCAGAAAGGCTCATCATTTGAGTTCAAACCTGCTCTCAGGCATTTACTAGCTATGTGACTCTGGGCAAATCATTTAACCCTATTTGCCTCAGGTTCCTTGTCTGTAAAATAAATTGGAGAAGTAGTAGAAAGTCATTCCAGTATCTTTGCCATGAAAACCTCAAATGCAGTCACAAAGAGTCAGACACAATTCAACAACAGCGATCATCTACTTACTAGACAACCATATCATCATTTGACTTATCGTTATTCTACCAGGTATTTGTTGACTGTATCCTTCTGAAGAACCTGGGCTAATCCTAATTGGAAATACCAGTTTTGTTTTCTGATATATATTATAATATCATGAATTTTGAGAATACTGTTTTTTTTGTTTTTGTTTTTGTTTTTTTTTAACAGGTTTTTAGATTCTGTGGACCTAGCTGAATATCAACATTTGGAGACTATCTGTGATTTGGAATTTGACATCTCAAATAATTTTTCCTGTAAGAAGTCTTTAAAATGATGCTTTTTTTGTTACATAAATGTTCCAGAAGTATATTGCATCTCTTTGATGTCTCACATAAAAATCTTCATAGTGCTAATTAAATTGAAGTTCATTTTTGTGAAAAGTTTTAATTCATTAAGTTTTAGTTTTTGATTTTTTCAAAGTATTTTCTACTCTAATTATTTGGCTAATACTTTGTGCAATTTAAGTAACCTTCTCAATGGATAAAGGAATACATCTTAAATGATTTAAATAAGAATACCAAAATATGAAAAAAAAAAAACACAACACTATTGTGTTGAGCTTCGTTTATTTGGTCACTGTCTTTGAATATTTCTAACTATCTGGTTAATTATGTGAGTCTGGCTATTCCATTAACTACCAAAGATAAAACAACAACATTGCAAGTACCGTACAGTACAAATAGTGAAATGCTAGTGTATACTAATGTAGTAGAGGGTATAGTTTGACTGTACCACAGAAAGTACATTAAAAAATATAAATATTTTATCTTCCTAGCTTAACATAGCAAGCCCTCCCCACTGTGGAAATACAATCTGAAATATAAAAGTCTTTTAACGGAAAAAAAGTTCTCAATCTCCTAATGGTGTTATATACACAGAGAAATAACTGTAAAATTTTAAAGATATGAAGTGAATATTTGACCTTGAATTACAATATTGTGAAACTCAAGGATTTTCTATGTATCTCTTTAATAATCATAGTAAAAATTTTAGATAGCTAGGATTTATATAGCACCTCTTGCATGCTAGCCCTTTGCAGAGTACTTTACAATTATTATCTCATTTGGTCCCTTATAACACCCCTGAAAAGTAGATGCTTTTATTATTTCTATTTTACAGATGGGGAAACTGAGGTTAAGTGATTTGCCCAGGTTGAAACAGTTGGTATTTGAGACTTAATTTGAACTCAGGACTTCCCAACCGTAAGGCCCAGCATTCTTTCCACCTCATTATTCCTAGTTTGGAGACCCCTCTACTTCCTGTACTCTTTTGGTACAATTTATCTCCTACTATATTTTGTATTCTACTAGAGATGAGAAGCTATTTGTAGCTATCCTTTTTAAATAATGCCCCCCTTTTCCTGGCTTTTAACCAAGACCATGTTTATATGTAGCTTTTTACAATATTCTGTCCTTTCATTGACTCACGCTTAGGTTGATACACATAAGAATAAAACTTAGTTTACAAGTAAATTTGAGACTAGTGATATCTCATTTTTAATATCTGGTTTTTAGTATAATACTATAATAGACCTGGACAAAAATTTAAAATTCATCTAGTTCAGTCCTGTCATTTTATATTGTAGATGAATAAAATGAGGCCCAGAGAGGTTAGAAAACTTGCTCAGTCTCACACCAATTTAGTGATAGAGCCATGAGCAAAATCCAATAAATTCAGAATGAGAATCTTCTTCAGAACTAAAATTTCACCTTGTCTAGGCCGAATTCACTAATGGGATTATAAAAATATAATCAAAATCTAATTTTTAAGGTGCCTACTATATATCAGGCCCTATTCTAGGTGCTGAAAATACAAATAAAAGTGAAATAAATCTTGCCCTCAAGAAATTTACAGTCTGTCATAGAATAGCATTTTTCTTAGATAAACTAATAGAAAATTTAACTCACATCCACCCAAAATGAAAATTAGTACTGGGGGATAAGAGAGGAAAATGCTATTAATCTAGCTAGAATTGTCTCTAGAAATATGCTGATAGATGTATAATCAGACTACTCTCTGGGTGAAAAAAAAAAAAATATATATATATATATATATATACACAGCAAACTTTTCAGTTTAGTTTATATTAACGTTTCTGCCATCATTTTCTTAAGCTAAACAGTTAATAAAACAATAAATCAAGCCCTGATCTTTAGCATTTGCTCATTTCAAAGTGTAAATGCATGTACTGAATTTTTAACCATCAGTTCTTAGAGCCAGTATGACTTTGATCCAGTGAGTATTTCCTGTTTAAATGTATGTACTGAATTTTTAACCATCAGTTCTTAGAGCCAGTGTGATTTTGCTCTAGCACACTCCCTGAGTATTTCCCGTTTACCAGAAATGTTACAATAGGAAAATTATATAAAATCAATATGAGTGCCTATAAGGAAGAATCCATATAAATTCAATGTTTTTAATATATGAGTATGTAAGTGTATGCTGATGCACACCTGTACTCCCAGCTATGTGGAAGACTGTGCTGAAGTACATTGTATAGATTGAGAGTCCACAATAAATTTGTGATCAATATAGTAAGCTCTTGAAAAGAGAAACACCACATTGCATAAGATAAGATAAACCAGCCCAAGTCAGAAGCAGAGTAGTTCAAAGCTCCTGTGCAGAGCTAGTGGAATCTGGCCCTGCCCCTGCTTTTCCAGCATAAGCAAGATTGAGAAACTCATTTTTTAATTAAAAATAAAAAGGGGGCTATAGTGATTTTTCTGCTTGACTATACTCTTGTTCTAAAGAAAAGAGATAGTTCTTTTGAAGACAGGAAGGAGGAATCATTGGCAAGTGATACTTATGTAAGAAAAGCTCAATAATAAAACATTTTTAAAGAGACAGAATTTATAAGCTGAAATAATTACCATCAGAAATAATAGGTATTTTTTTTTTTTCTTCTCAGAAGTGAAGGTTTCCTTTTAGGAATAATTTTTAAGATCTCAGTTTCTTTTATTAAAATTGTTAGCTTTATAAAATGTAAATACTTTTATGATATTTTAAAATAATCCATTAAAATTAATAAGATTTTGACTTTATTTTTCTTTCATGTAGCCCAAGATTTTGTATCACCATGTGATCTAGAAAGATGTCAACAGCTATCTGCCACAGGTATGACAACACAGTCATTCCCAAAATTGTTTTTTGTAATTAGAAAATACCTAAATGTTTCCCAAAAACATTTACTAGGTAGTCTATTCAATTTAAGGAATTATGCTAGATTCCTATGAGGAATTCCTTTCCTCTTGTTGTTTATTCTATTTTGTCATCAGATAAATTGAACTTCTAAAGATATTTATTTTGACATTTAACCCAATTTTTAATACTACTTTGAAAAAGTGTTTACTGTATCAGTTACTGAGTATTGCCCTGAGAAGAATTGAAGGATTTCATAATATAGAATTTAATAAGTTTAATAATGATCATGCTTTATGTTTTCGTTCTCTATTGTGGTTCAAGAGGAAACATTTTTAAAAATGTTTAAAAATCTTTGCTCCTGACCTGTTCTGTATTACTACTAAAAGACAATTCTCCCAAATCATAATAAGATCCTGAATTAAGTTGATCATCTTTATGATCATTGCTGTTCAAAACAATCATTAAAAAATCATTTTCCCTTAAATTATAAGTTTTTGAATATTGCTAGATGAAGGCAACCTTCTAAAGTTTAGAATAAAACTTAGTGCTAAGCAGAAGAACCATGGAGAGAGAAAGAAGAAAGGAAAAAGGACCCTTAGAACTTTGTACGACTATCAAACACTGTTGGATACTGTTAAGCTAGGGGAACAGTTACAGAATCTTAATTAAAATCATCTAAATTAATTGGACTTCATCATATGTACTTGGTTCAGAGGGATCCATAGAATGCTGTATTTATCCAAAAACACTCCTTTATAGTACTTACAGATCACCAATATTTGGAGACAACTCCATTGAGTGATATTTTGAAACGTGATGCCCCTCAACAGTATCGCATCAGAGCAAAACTGAGGAACTATGAACCCCAGAAACTCTATCAGTCCGTTAAACTACATTGTCCTAAATGTCATATGCTGTAAGTGTTAAACTTGCTCAAAAAAAGATAATTTATTTTAGATTTTCTTTTGTGTATTGTGTAGAATATCATTTGAGTTTTAAGTTTTAGAATGATCAAGTAAATACATTTAGGTTTCATGCATTGGATTTTGAGACTGAAATCGTAGTTTATACCTTTCTGATTAATTTCAATTAAGAATATTTATTATTATTTAATCTTTAATCTAGTAGCTCTGGCAAATACACATTAAGAATCATTTAATAATTTATTTTTCAGAATTCTCAGTTGGATCTTCTCATTTGTCTTTTCTTCCTTCCTTCCTTTCTTCTTTCCTTCCTTCCTTCCTTCCTTCCTCCCTTCCTTTCTTTCTCATTTCTTTTCTTTCTTTTACTTCCTCCCTCCTTCCCTTTCTCCCTCTCTCTCTTTACTTTCTTTTGTTTGCTTGTTTCTTTCTTTCCTTCCTTGTCTTTCTTTTTTTCCCTTTCCTTCCTTCCTTTTTCTTTTTTTTTTTTTTTCTTTTTTGGAGGGATAAGAAGGTGCTGTTTCCAAGAAAAGCAGTAGAGTAAAACCTTAATTAAAGGAGTTAAGTGGCCCAGAGTATTGGGTATAGGGTCAGGAAGACTTGAGTTCAAATCTACATTCATACACTTAATAGTTGTGTGACTGACAATAGGCAAGTCATTTAGCTTTCCTCAACTGTAAAATGGGGATGATGATAGTAGCTAGCTCTCAGAGTTGTGAGGATCAAATGAATAAATATTTGTATATTGCCTGGCACATAATAGCACTTACTTCTTCCTTCTTTCTTTCTCCCCCCCGCCCCCCAGCTTCCTTTCTCCCTATGTTGAAGAAATAGAATATCCTGGTTGATTTATTAGAATTTCTAGCAAATTAAATGATGACCTTTAAAAAAACTTTTTTGGAAGTCTAATTCCTTAACTATCCTGTTTTCATAAGTATCTAATAGTTTGTTTAATTAAATAATTCTTTGATAAGTAATGATTCTATAGCAAAGCAAATTCACTGTTCTAAGTAGCATTTGTTAATTATAAAGCAATGTAGTGTATGTGGTATATAATGTACCTACACATCCAAAAAAGTTGCTATTTTTGTTTGAATCTTTTAGTGAGATAAATTTAATTCATTTCTTTATCTTAAACATATAACAGTCATCTTTTCCTCCTTCCTTCCTTCCTTCCTTCCTTCCTTCCTTCCTTCCTTCCTTCCTTCCTTCTTTCCTTCTTTTTTTTCCCTTTTATTTTCTCCCTCCTTCTTTCCTTTCCTCTTTCTCTGTCTTCTCTCTCACAGATAATGTGAATCAATTCAGTGAGTTTTTGAATACTTACTGTGTACAAGATACTGTGGTAGGCACTGATAGTTTTACTTTTTTGGATACCAATTAATTAAAGTTTTATAATAATATGCAGCTATTTTTATACATGTGAATGTATGTATTACACTAACAATTTCATTATACTGCTTTGCTTTGGGACTCGTGCTCTAGATTAGTCTTATATAGGAAATTGTTTTTGATTCATTAATATCCAAATAACCAAATTTCTTAAATTAGGATTTGAGATGGACCTGCCTTATAATAATTATCATATAATTATGATAGATAGAAAAATACATCAGGGCTTCTAAATTTTTTGAAGTTCATGTGTGTCAAATATCTGTTTCTTTATAATGTTTATATTGATTTTCACGATGAACACATGCTTCATAATTCTGTCATATTATACTTTTACTAGAGTAGTTAGACTTGGGGGGAGCATAAATTTACATATAGTATATACAGTTTATTCAGTGCCTTGTAATCTTTTTAGAGTTGACATCCTGATATTTATTTTGTGAGCATATTTGCTGTTTCTCATAAAATGTTATGTTATATACATTTTGGTATTAGGAGCCTTATTAGAGAGATTTACAAGGCTTTTAATATATTGTAATCAGGGCTTCTTAATCTATTGTCTGTGAACATGTTTTTTAATATTTTTATAATTGATTTCAATATACTGGTTCCTTTGTAATCCTATACTTTCTTTATTCATTTAACTACATAATTCTGAGAAGTATTTCATAGTCATCATAATGCCAAGGAGGGTTCGTAAAATTAAAAAAAAAAAAAAAAAAAAGATAAAAAATCCCTTTCATTGATTTCCAACCTTTTTGGAATTTTAGCTAATACAAATTGTCTTAATTTTGTGATACTTCCATACTCCATCTAAAAGTACTTTATAACACTTTATGCCTCTTATTAGGAAATCATTTTTTCTAAAGTTTTTTTTTTTTTTTTTTTTTTTTTTTTTTTTTAGTGTTGCTGGAGATTGTTAGTGTTGATATTTTAAATCTGGAGTTTGAATTTAATGATATATGTAAAATTATGATTTGAATATGCTCACCTGCATTACATATAACATTGCTAAATGTTTTATAGTGTATAATATAAGACTTAACTGTTTAAATAAAATTATCTTCATAAAAAGGATCTAGTAAATAACTTATTAGCTGTGATTTATTGATGATAATTTGTTAATCCTCTTTTAGTCTTCTAATAAATTTTATAAATCATTGCTTGTATTATATATTATAAAATGCTTTTAGGCAAGAAGTTCCATATGAAAGTGACCTTGAGTTAGTTTTGCAAGAGGTTGCAACAGAACATCCAGATCCCAAACTTCAAAATACGTCATTGTATAATTCAGAAGTGTGGACTACCCAAAACCAGCAAGAAAGAAAAATAGTTATTCACTTTGTAAAAAATGATGGAATTCTCCAAACCCCAGAAGATACTTTGATCATGATAGAAGGTATGCAAATTTTAATTGCTCTTTTTGTTAGAAGAAGAGCCTTGACCATTTGGTTTTTCTTCTAGTAAAGTATTACTTAATTTTTCATAAAATTTAGGTGATATCCCTAAAATACTGATTTAATTGATAATCACAAAAATATACATTAAGTTTTGTTTCTTTGTTTAATCAAAAACTGGAAATATTTATATCTGTATCTAATTTGGGGTTTATTTGGGGAATTACACCTAATGATTTACTTGGTTTGTATAACTAAAAATAATAATTGAGCTTGTTTAATAATAAAACTCTTGGTTTCAGACTAGCAGAAATTAACTTTGCCTCTAGATGTCTCTGTTGTTTAACAAGTCAGAATAAACTAGTCAGTATCAATCAGTATGGAAAAGGGGAGGTTTTGGAAGAAATGTGAACAAGAATGAATATCAAGCCTACTTTTTTATTTTGCTTCCAGTAGGAGAATAGCGAACATTTTAAAAGTAATTATTGTTGTTTAAGTTTTTCATATGAACTATCATATAATTTAAAGGGAGCATCATTTCTGTTTGGTGCTAACCAAAATTTTGCTCACCAAATAATAACAATATTAATAATAGCATTTATATAGTACTCAAAGTTTTAAAAAAGTGTTTTGCATAATTCATTTTATTTAATCTTGGAAACAACCATGTGATATATGGTGCTATTTTTAATTCCATTTTACAGATGAAGAAACTCATGTCTCAAGTTAGAATTGTATCCATATAAGGAACTTCTGCACTGGAAACTCCTTCTATCAGTACAGATCAGCAATTCATTTGTAACTAAAAGTATAATCTAGGATAGTACTATTCGATTCAAACATAAATGAATCCTTATATCTACATATTGACTTAAAAAACCACAAATTTTCATATTTATATTGTTACATTTTTATTTATTTTGTTAAACATTTCCCAATTACATTTTAGCTACAATAGGGAGTTTTGCAGGCCTTTAGTTTAACCTTCTGGATTAAGGCACTGATTGGCTAAGTGCTCAGTTGTAACAACTAGAGTGCTTTAGAAGTAAAATATAAAGCCAGGTCTTTCTAACTACCAAACCAATTCTATCCAATATATTACATGCTATTATGCAAAAAACAAATTAAATTACATTTTTCAGTCTGCTAATTATTAAGGTATAAACAGAAATGGCATAAATAATTTTTACTACAATGAATGATAATCTCTTCTCTCAGGAGATATGGGTCCTAAAAGTTCAAAAAACATATTTTGAGTATAGAAGTCTCTAGTAGCATGACCTGAAAATCACATGAGAGGACAGGGACTGATTTATTGTCATCATTGTTGTAATGAAAAAGAAGTTATTTTTATTATATTATATTTTATGTCGATTTTTTTCCCATTTCATAGAATATCCTTTGACTAGGTCAGGTCAAGATCTTTTTAAACTTTGAAGATACAGAGAAGACCAGTTTATCTGTTTTCCTCCACTTTTTTCTATTCCATCTTTTATTATGATCATACATTTTTCAGTGATATACCTTATCCCATCTGTTGAATGTAGATTGTCTGAACTAGAAGTTAAATTTTTCTCTAAGACTAAAACTTAAAATAGAAGATTTTTACACATCAGTATCTAATGTGAAGGTTAGGACGCCTGCTTTATAGTGCTATGATAGTTAAAATTTCTTAAGATGTTCAGATTTTAAATATTTTTTAATTGCCTTGACTATGGCTCTTGTAGCTTTGGATTAGAAGTTTTTATCCTCACGAACTCCCATTTTCTTTTTGATGGTTCAGGCTGATGTCATAATCTGTGACACTGAACATTCATATCTTTTTTTCTGTCTGATTACTTTTAGGCTATGTCTGGCTTTTAAAGTATTCTTACTTTGTAAGATTTTTAATTGTATCTTGGAGCACATGGTCAAGAAGCTGAAGGTTTGGGAAAGGGATATTTTTGGGGGAAGTTTGTTTTTAATAAAGGAATTCTGTTTCTAGAATATATTTTTGTTAACCAAGGTCTTAGAATTTAATGAAGTATTCTCAGTTAACTTCTAAAATAGTTGTTTCAATATTATTTGCATATATTATATTACTGAGGATTATATTCTATTTACTACCAGCTTGACTTAGCCCACCTTCACCATTGTACCAGGAAACTCAAAACACTGAGACTTTATTCAGAATCAAATGATGAGTGGCACACACAGCAGTTTTCTACTGTTATGTATGGCTAGGTTCCATAGAATCCTGCTGATAATGTCAATAATGTTTCAGTGCCAGTAACAGAACTAATAAACAGGGGACAAACATGAGTCTTTACAGCATTTAAAAAAAAAAAAAAAAGTTCTCAGTTGAAGGATAGAACTATTGGCTGGCGATAAAAACAAAAACCTGTAAAATACTAGTTTTTATGACTATAGGCCAGGATCTATGTATTATGGGTTGGGATAATTATGTCTGAAAAGGATTAAATAAAAATTATGAAAATTTTTGTAGTAATAAAGTAGTATTTATACAGAGATTTAAGGTTTTTCAAAACTCAAATAATATGATCTTATTTCCTCATAGTAATATCATAGGGTAGGTATTGGTAGTTATACATATTACATATGACCAAATGGCACTTTAGAAAAGGTGTCTTGCTACGTCTCAAATATCTAGTTTTAGAGGTAGGATTTGAGCCCCTGTTTCCTCACTCCAGCTTCACATTATGCCACATTGTCAGAACAAGAGCAGAAGAAGCATTAATCTATTAAAATTAATTTGTAAGGTTCTTGAAGATTTAAAACTTATTTGTGGCGTTTCTAACTTTTTGCACCTTAATAATTAGCAGATTGACAAATATAATTTTTTTTTGCATACATATGGAATTTTATCATTTAATCAAAATGATTTTTGTCATAACATACTCTTAATTTTAAAATTGTTCTCAGTATATGATACAATGCCATATATCTATAACTCATTTGAAGTTTTACATAATTGCTAAACTAAATTATTCTGAATAGCCATTGCTACTTCCCTGATTGCCCTTTACTTTTCCTTTCTTACATTTAATTGAAGGTGCTAATTCTAAAACCATGAAAGAAAATGGGAAAACCTTATGTAGTAAAACAAAACAAAATAATTTTATTTTACTATTTCTAAGAATTCATTTTTCCTTTTAATAGGAGGAATACTGAGTGAAATTTATCAACTCTCAAAAAAGTTTAAAGGTGTTATTCCTGTGAAATCCAGCCCAGAAGACCTTATTGTTGTAGATCTAGCAGTACCATTTCTCATACAAGGGAAAGTATGGCACTATGGGTATGTTTACAAACTCTAAAATTATTTATAATTAGAAGTCATATAACTATTTTAAATTTGGTGACTAATGTTTCCATTACTACATTAAAATAGGGTCCTTGACTTTTTAAGATAGTGATTTTGAAATCTCTTCCTCCTTCCTCCTTGACTCTGCCTTCCCTCCTTGCCTCTCCCCTTCCCTACTCCCCCCCCCTGCTGTTTCTATTTCCTTCTATCCTTCCCTTGCCCCTTTTTCTTGCCCAGACTGAAAGTACAACAGCCAAAATGTGTTGATCCCAACATTTACCTTTCTCCATTTATCTGACTTGGGATATAGCATAATTTCTTGGATACCCTAGTAGTTCTCCATTCCTGGGAGTTCACTACTTTGGCATCAGATTTAGTGTAAGTCCCTTTAGCCCTACTGAAGTTCTAAACCTTTGAACTCAAGGGATTCATCAGTCTTTGCATAGAACAGACTGGGATCATAGACACAAACACATGCACTACTTTATCCAGCGATGTTTAATTTATATACATCATCAAAACTGCAAAGATTGTATGATATAATACAGAGTACTTACAAATCAGTACTAAAATACTGTTATGATGCTGTCATTAGATTTAAAAAGTACTTTATTTACAAATTCAAATAGTGAAATTTTCACTTGAATTTCTGCTTAAATAGAAATTGCCTCTACATTCAGAAATATAATTCTGAACCTCTAACATAATAATGTTATTATTTTTTTTTAATTTTCAAGTTGTGAAAAAAATTTTTTTTCCTTCTACATTATCATACTATATTTTTTTTAAATTTAGATCACTGGCAATAGATTTTGCTTATTTACAGAAGTTTATTTTTCTATGATAATTAGAAAACTTTGATGTATTTGAATATATTTATTGGTTGGAAAACTCTAGTTTGTTCTTTTGTTTTATGCCAACATTTATAATCTCTTCAAGAAATAAAATTTTAAAAATAAAATATTATCTCTAAGGAATTTGCTATAATGTTCTAGCACTAACTTAAAAGGGGAGGTAACCTACATTGATAATAAATTTTTTAAATTAACTAATTAAGCATTTTTTTTTTTTTCTTTCTCACTGCCTAGGAAACAGGCAGGAAACAAATCCATTTATGATCAGCATGCATAGTTAAGCAAAATATTTTCCCATATTACCCATAGACCATGAATGTCAGATTCTATAAAATAAATCCATCACCTTTGTTGTTAGGAGAGAGGTAGCATTCTGTATCACAGGTTCTCTGGCATCATGATTAGTCATGGCAGTGATCAGAGTCCTTAAACCTTTTAAAGTATTTATTTTAACCGTCTTTTTTAATAGTTTAAATTGATTTCCTGGTTCTGTTCACTGCAATTTGTATCAGTTCGTATAAGTCTTCCCTTTTTCTATGAAAACTGTTCCCTTGATTATTTTCCTCTTCCCCCCTCCCCCAGGCTGGGGTTAAGTGACTTGCCCAGGATCACACAGCTAGGAAGTATTAAGTGTCTGAGATTACATTTGAACTTGGGTCCTCCTGAATTCAAGGCTGGTGTTCTATCTACTGCGACACCTAGCTGCCCCTCCCTTAATTATTTTGAGGTGGAAAAAAGGCTAGCACATCTGATGTGAGAGCTTTCTGAGTCCTTTTCAGAGCTACTTATCCACTTTTGGTATTCATTTAATTAATCCAACTTTAACCTGTGTCTTCAAGAAGCTATAGTATGCATAGTGGCCATATCCAAGTAAGCAGCAGACTTCCTAAACCAGATTGACAACAACTGACAGGTTTCAAAGCTTTGAAGAATGGGCAGATTAGAATGATTTGTTCAGTTGGTTATGAAAGTAGCTGAAGCAGTTACTATGGAACATTTAGAGCTTGGTTATCCACTGCATCCTGGGCTATTGACAGTTGTCTTGCTTTTGGACTTCGATGGTTGAAAGAGAGAGTGAAAACTGATAGCTTTGCACAACTCTCCTTCACTTAAATCCAGTTCACTTGTTAGCATGACATCACTCTGATTTCTTTGGTCCTCTTCAAAGTGAAGAGCATCATTTTATTCAACAATTCCCCAATTGAGAGTCATCCCCTGATTCTGATTTTCTACTATAAGAAGAGCCACAATAAATATTTTTGTACCTGAGTCATTTTCTTCTTTCTTGAGGTTTTTTGGTTTGTTTGTTTTTCTGGTTGTAGTCTGACTAGGGGTATCTCAGGATCAAGGAGTATTGAGTAGATAGCTTCACAGCCAATCTCACAACATAAGCAATATAGCTATTAATGATAAAGCTGATCGTCTGGAAAGAATTTCAACAGAAATAGAGAAATATGGAGGAGGGGATGGATTTAAGAAAAAACAACAATGAATGCAGTCTTGTCCATGTCAAATTTTGAGTGCCAATGGGACATTCAGCTACAAATATTCTGCAGGTTCTTGATGATATAAGAGTGGAACTCAAGATAGAGTTTAAAATCTAGATATAGTTTTTTATTGTCATATCCCTTTCACAGATTATAAACTCCATGAGGATAGAGATTATGTAATAATCTTTGCCTCTCCCCCAGTATTTATCATAAACATTGCTCATACTGAGTGCCTAATAATGACATTTTTTATATTCACAAATCAGAATTTTGTTTTCAATATCAGGTGCAAACAATGTTCTAAATTGAAGACAATTCAGAATCTGAAATCTCTTATCAAAGAAGCATCATGGACACCTGCTTGCATTGCCCAAGGTTAGATAATATTGTCTTAGCCTGTAATTATAAGGTTCAGAGTGCTGGAGTATTAATAGTACCTCATTAATTAGCACTTCATTGTTTGTGATCTTTGGGAAAGTGAATGTAGATTTTTTTTTACTGAACTCTTTCTTCTTAGGTTAATCAATATGATAATCATGATCGTAGTGAGAATACATAAACTACTTGAGAACAAATTTTTCGAACATTTTCATTCAATTTTTTTTAGAAGTCTAAATATGAAACTTTTGAGTTTCTTTTTAGATGATTGTTCCAGACATTGAGAACTCTATGATTCCTGATTTTACTCCTTAGCATATTAATTCTCCCTACCAACTTTGTGTCTTCTGCTATCTTCGTATAGAGTTTTCACTAATTCACATTGGTTTTCCTAGAAAAAAGTGCCTTGCTCATTGTCAGTACAATGGATCAATAAATATTTGTTTAAGGTGATAATTTCCCTGCATTTTTCAGTTAGTTTAAATTTGATTATTTTTAAGGCTTTTCTATAGTCTCCCAAAATACAAATTCTATTTACTTGTTAATTCTATATATATTAATTGTTAATTCTATGTATATTCATTGTGAATAATAAATATTTTCTGCTAAATGAATCTCCTGTTTCTAAGAACTACATAAGATCTTAATAATTCATGGTGTTCTTGGTAGAACAAGTTTTTGCAATTTTTTTCTAATCTTACTAAATACTAAAACCTTAACTTTTATATTTTTGCCCACTTACCATTCCTAAACTTTTAAACAAATCATTGACAGTCCCATGTACCTGCATGATAACAACATCAACAACAAAAAAAGTACAAGTTTTATATTATAATAGAGCACTTTATGTAACATTTTAATTTTGTGCTACTCATAATATACAGAAAAGGGCCAACATAATTTGATAGGTTTCACAAACAAACAAACAAACAAAAAAACTCAATACTTTTAATTACCAATTCATTTCAAACTTAATTTATAGCAATATTAATATTAAGTGCTTTAAGAATCCATATTTTCATCACTGTGGGTTCCCTTTAGGAATATAGCTTGCAGTCTTTACATGCATTAGTAAGCCATCTTCATGAGTTTCTGGGGCCAAAAGTATTTAATTCCAATGGCCAACCCTGCAATGATGGATTTCTCTGACCGTAGCTTTAGTAATAAATGCTGTTATGGTGTTGCAAAGCCCATACTTGAAGCTTTTCTAATTTTGTCAGGCTTGTATTCTTTTGCTGCTCTCTTTGGTAACCTAGAATCTAAACCAGGTTACCTAAGTCACTTCCAAGACAGGAAAACAAATCATTGAAAAAGGATTTTAATAAAAAATATGGTTATGTATTCTGAAAACCAGTCAAGTTGCTTACACAGTGTTTCAGACATCATCATTTAATTTTATGGAGATTATTTCAACCTACAACTATTTGAAAAATAAGTGCTCACGTTGAATAGCATGAATGAGTTAGGTATAGATATACCCGGTTTTTTATATTAAATATGCAAATTAGCTCTGATTGTAAAATGCCTTTTATTTTGTTGTTATCGAAGTATATCGTTAACCTTTGCCTCATCCTGATGGAGTAAATAATGAATACATAAAGCTTAACCATTTTTTCCCCCTTACTAGCACTGGGCATTGTACCACTCCAGTATGTATTTGTTATGACATTTACTCTTGATGATGGAACAGGAACCCTGAAAGTATACCTAATGGACAGTGTAAGTAACAGATCTTGGGAAGTCATAGTTAATCAAAATAAATTTAGTTAGATTGGCTATGTTTCCCCCATCCTTCTTCCTCCTTTTCTTTATCATTCACTACTTTACTTCCTTCTCTGATTGCAGTTTCCTTGGGGGCTGAATCTCAAAGCATCTCAACTTCCTCCTGCACTGGGCAATTTACAGTTCATCACCCTAGGTCTCTACCCAAGTGATTTTTTTAGATAGTCAAAATTGTCCCCAGCTAGGTCGTATTTTCTTTTCTAAAGGCTTGGTGTAATGCCACACACATAAAAGCTGAGCCATTGAGAATTTCTAGTTTGTTTTTCTTTTTCTTAATCATTTGGATTCCAGAAGAAATTGACCATGGACACTGTTGAAGTTGGCACATAATTTCTGTTTTGGAGAAATTTGTAGGGATTGGAAAAAATGTCTAATATGCAATCTTGTTGCTCATGTAATCTGGAAAACTTGTTTTTCCCATTTACGTAAAATTTATAAGCTTGAGAGCATTGGTTAATGAAAATTTGTGAATACTAACCATTAGAATAGGATGTTACAGAAAAAAGAAAAAATGGAAGAAAGAAAAAAAAATGAAATAACCTTCCCTTCTCTTATCACCAGATAGAAATATGTGTTCCTTCATAGGAACTATTCAGCTTAATATAAATCAAAAACCTCCCTGCAAAGTGGTCACAATCTATTATATATTCCCTCTAGCTGGCATCTTACTTACTCTCTTAGAGTATAAGAAGAGTCTTTTTTGGTCTGGTGATTGAAACTACATGGAAACTTGAGTGTAAGATTCATCTTTGTCACATATTGACTTTGTTACTCTGGGGAAATTACTTAAAACTTTTAATGACTCAGACAATTTTTTAATTCTGTAAACTTTAGGATGGGAGCTGATTTGCATTGATGGGTCCTCCCTAAACAATGAAATTTTACTTTTGGTTGAAAAAAAATTAGAGAGTAAGCAAGCTACTTTACTAGTAACTAGAATTTAAGAGTACCAGGAGACAATTCTGGAGGAGAATAAAGAAAATAATTCTCTTTTTCCAAAAAAAAATATATATACATATATATATGTAGTTATAATTATTGCTGAATTTTTTTTATGCAAAGGTTCTTATATAAACAGGACTTGAAGATATTAAGGCCTGAATTTCAACTAAGATGATTGTTTCTGATTCCCAGAAAGAATCTGTAAAGAAATTCAGATGTCCTATGATTGTTTTAAGTTTAATAATGATATCTTAAAGTACTAAGAGTCTGAATTTGTCGTGTCATTAACTTTAAGTATATAGTTTTTTTTTTTTTTTTTAATAATAAACCCTAAAGTGCTTCAGGCAATTTAAAAATGTTAAAATATCTGCATTAACTACAGAAGGTAGAATGAATGTTTCCTGATGTTCAAGTATAAACCTTTCTTATCTTTCTTCAGGAAAATTTTTTTCAAATTCCTGCTTCAGAGATTCTGAATAGTGATGATCTTCAGAAAAATATGGAAATGATCATGTACATGCTTTGTCCTCCAGGGAAAAAAATTGGTACGCAATCATATTTTTAGAATTTCATCTTAATCTCTTCAAACTGATGATATCTTTCTTATAATCTATGGCTGGGGATGATATGATGAAAATCTCAACTTATAAAAATTTTCCTTGCTTTTATAAATGTGCATTTTTATTTTATGTTATTGTAATAGAAGCAGTAATTACCTTGCAATCCCTCTCCCAAATACCCTATCTTAGGTTCATTTTTCAGTCTGAGTCAGCACTGCCCCCAAAACTGTTATTGTGGACTTTCAAGTTCAGCTGAACAAACATTTCCCAAGTACCTCTTTTGTACAATCATAACTGATAGAGATGCAGTGCCTGAATAGGAGCCCACCACTCTACTCAGTGGCTTTGTTCTCAAAGTATGAAGGAAAAGATTTTTCCAAGTGGAAAAAAATGAAGGCTCTAACATTTGAGTAAGAAAGATTCAAGTTCTGTGTTAGTTTTCTTTTCCCAGAATTCCCCCCTCAGAAAGATCTAAAATAAAAAGTACAGCTGTAAATGTCATTTATGTCAATAAGCAAATATTAATTATGGACTCTTTTGCACCAAATATCATATTCATCCCTAGAGATACAAAGACCCTCTTCTCAGAACGTATATTCTGTCAGGGGGAATGATGGGGGAGGAAACCATTCTTCATAAATTATTTTTATTGTAATTTTTAAAATAACCCTTAAGTTTTCTATTAAAGGATCATAATATGATTTAGTGCATGGAATGGTAGATGTAGAGCTAGGAATACTTGGGTTGAAATCTTACTTCAAATATTTACTAGCTGATTGACTGGTCACATCACTCACCCTCTCTGGGTCTCAGTTTCTTCATCTCTAAAGCAATTGAACTTGATGCCCTTTATGGTTCCTTCTAGCTCTAAACTTATGATAATCCACAAAAAGCATTG
The DNA here is from genome assembly GCF_048593235.1 of Sminthopsis crassicaudata. NCBI lineage: Eukaryota > Metazoa > Chordata > Mammalia > Dasyuromorphia > Dasyuridae > Sminthopsis > Sminthopsis crassicaudata. The sequence continues at coordinate 119,263,916 of NC_133621.1, forward strand.
AATGCAAACTTATTGTCAATTATCACACATCTTCAGTGTGCTTTTGCAGCTACCTATGACTTAAAGGTTAGCAGTTAATTTTACATTTTTAGAAGTCATGAAGGAGATATTTTGCAGCAAATGCAAGATAGTTATCTGAATTGCATCTTGAAATTATAATATATATAAAGTGTTTTGCATATTTAAATTGATATACAGATGTAAGTTATATTAGTAGTACTACATGAAGGAATGGAGCTCAGTTTATCTTCAGTAAACATTTGGGTTATATATGCCAGTTTTTAAATACTCGGCAAGTACTCTGCCTGCCTGTCATGGTTTAAGAATATTTAAAGCATTTTCTGTAATTGTTACAAATTTATTTTATGGGATCATAGATTTAGAGCTTCAAAAACCTTCAAGATTATTAAAACTAACCTCGTTTTATAGTTGAGGAAATTGAGTCCCAGACATAAAATTAGAGTCATACAGCTAGTGAGTGTTTGAGGCAGGAAAGTGCTTCAGCTCTTTCAGAATCCAAATCTAGTACTCCGTTACAGCCTCTTAAATCAAAGTAGGTCAAATGTAATGGTAGAGGGAACAATATTAATGAAGCCTAAAATTCTTAGGCTAACTTTGCAGACAACCAGAGCTTGAAAATAATCTTCACTAGATGCTGATATCTGAAACTTAACTGTTACTTATGAAAATTATCTGGATGGTTTTTCATCTCTGCCTGATTCAGGTATACCACCGTGCACACTCACCTTACTCATCTACTAAGAGGCATTTAGATTGGCCTGAGTTAGAAGCTTCCATTGTTGGTCAAAATGATGATGACTTTAATGGAGTTATGGAGCTATGAAAAGAGCAATACAAGAATGTTAATTTAGGAATCATTCTACAAGTGGCCTGCTATGTGCTAGATCTTGGGGATACAAGTACAAAAGTAATCCTTATAGACCTTATATTATACTAGTTGAAGATGTAAAAAGTTAATTTCTGACTGTGATTCTAGATAATGACTACTGCCTCCCCAATGTAAATATTTTAGTCTTCTAAATTCCACCACTTGATGTCTTCAAAACCATTGTATGTATTCAGCAACTCTTTTGGATAAATGAAACCAATTAAAAACAATTTAAAATTTATTTGGCTAGTTGATTTAAATATTAGTTTTTCAGCTGTTATTACATCTAGCTGTAATATTTAGAATTTTTTGTCCTTAGTTTTAATGGCACACTTTATTTTTTTTCTAGGAGAATACCCCTGGTTGGAATGCTTTATCAAGTCTTATAATGTCAGAAATGAAGTGGAGCAGGAAATTTGCTATCGGATTTTTGATACTGTAGTTGCAGAAGATTTAATCTGATATCTAAAATATATATATATATATATATATATATATATATATATATATATATATGATATAATGTATAACAATGTGAATGTGCTTCTAAAATATAACTAATTTCACACTATTAAAATATTCTAAAATACTTAGTGATTTTCTGAGTTTTTATTGATAGCATTTGTTTTTACATTTAATTTCATTTCTGAACATTCCTTTCTCATCTACTTTCCAGAGAGTAAACACTTGTATTTGTTAAGATACTTAAATGCATCTCCTTATTCTCCTACATTCAGAAATATTTCAGAAATGCATATCACATTCATCAAGACCTCGTAACAAAGAGTAAAAAATAGAGAAGAAAAAAAGAAAATAAAAAAGCAGATCAGTAAAACTATTCTATATATTATCTAAATCTTTCAGTATCTGCGTGGTTTCTCACTTTAACACAGAAAGGAGGTGTAGTTTCTCCTTTGCAGAGTTGAAATTGATCATTAAAATTTTATAGTGTTCACTTTGTCTTGATATTGGGGGGTTTTGTTTTATATTTTTTTCCATTTTCATTGCAGTAAGTGTGCATGTTGTTTTCCTGCCTCTTCTTGGCATTAATTCCTACAAATTTTCCTCGTGCTTCTCAATTTCATCATTTGAAAATTGTCTATTCATATCCTTTGATCATTTATCAATTGTAGAATGGCTTGATTTCTTATAAATTAGTCAATTCTCTATATATTTTGGAAATGAAGCCTTTATTAGAACTTTTGACTGTAAAAATGTTTTCCCAGTTTTTTGTATCCCTTCTAATCTTGTCTGCATTAATTTTGTTTGTATAAAATTTGATATAATCAAAATTTTCTATTTTGTGATCAATAATGTTGTCTCGTTCTTCTTTGGTCACAAATTCCTTCTTCCTCCACAGGTCTGAGAAGTAAACTATCCTATGTTCTAATTTATTTGTAATCTCATTCTTTATGCCTAGATCATGAACCCATTTTAATCTTATCTTGGTGTACAGTATTAAGTGTGGGTCAATGCCTAGTTTCTGCCATATTAATTTTCAATTTTTCTAGCACTTTTTGTCAAATAGTGAATTCTTGTCCCAAAAGCTGGGGTCTTTGGGTTTGTCAAACACTGGATTATTAAAGTTATTGACTATTTTGTCCTGTGAATCTAACCTATTCCACTGATCAACCAGTCTATTTCTTAGCCAATACCAAATGGTTTTGGTGACTGCTGCTTTATAATATAGTTTTAGAGGTGGTACAGCTAGGCCATCTTCATTTGATTTTTTCATTAGTTCCCTTGAAAATCTTGACCTTTTGTTCTTCCAATTGAATTTTGTTGTTATTTTTTCTAGGTCATTAAAATAGTTTTTTTTGAGAATCTGATTGATATAGCACTAAATAAACAAATTAGTTTAGGGAGTATTGTCATCTTTATTATATTCACTCGACCTATCCAAGAGTACTTAATATTTTTTCAATTGATTAGATCTGACTTTATTTGTATGGAAAGTGTTTTATAGTTTTGCTCATATAGTTCCTCACTTTCCCTTGGCAGATATATTCCCAAATATTTTATACTATCACCAGTTACTTTAAGTGGAATTTCTCTTTGCATCTCTAACTGTTGGATTTTATTATTGATATATAAGAATTCTGATGATTCATGTGGGTTTATTTTGTATCCTGCAACTTTGTAAAGTTGTGGATTATTTCTAATAGCTTTTTAATAGAATCTCTTGGGTTCTCTAAGTATACCATCATATCATCTGCAAAGAGTGATAGTTTGGTTTTCTCATTACCTACTCTAATTCCTTTAATCTCTTTCTCAACTCATATTGCTCAAGTTATTATTTCTAATACAATATTGAATAGTAATCATCTCCAGTCATCTTGATCTATATCTTGTTACTGGATTCAGATGAGTCTGGAGGGAAAAGTGAGGCAGGTGTCATTGCAATAGCCTTCTCTTTAAATCAATTCACTTTCTTGTCATGGCATCTCCTCCCTGATATAGCATGGTCTTCTTAGGGGACAAAAAAAGGACAAACAGCAACATCTTTATCATACTGTCAGATAAGTTATTTAACTCATAGGCTTAAAAAAAAATTACTTTGGTAATTATACTCTTTCCATTTATCTTATTGATTTTCTCTTTCTGATAAAACTTAAAAAGTTTTGCTTCATTCCTTGCTTTAATTTTTGTATCAGTCTTGTCAATGAACTTAGCACAGCTGTGAAAATAGAAAATTTAATTAGCTCAAGTTATTTTGAATTGTAGCATATAAACACAATACAGAGTGAATAAAGAATGATTATTTCTTTCTAGAGAAATAGCTAAAAAACAAAACAAAACATGATGCTTTATTCCCAAACATAATACTCAGATTTGCATTTTAGGAAAAAAGTCTTCATCTTTCTCTGTATTGATACTCCTGACTTTAAGGCAAATTTCCTCTTTGGAGCAAAATTATCTTCCTTGAACTTTTTTTCTGCTTTAATATAAATGAAGAGCAATAAATGCATCTGTTATTTCATGATATGCGCATAGTAAAGGAGTACTACTAATAAATTCAGAATGCGTGTGTAGTTTTCTTTAGTGATTTGACTCTTACATTTATTCAGGGTTTGAGAATCAGGGCAAGGTATAGATAAAGAATTGATCTCAGAACATAAGTTGTCTCAGGGTGGGTAGCATATGAATGTGAAGTAATAGCTTTTCCTGCCTTGGATAAAAAGAGCTGTTAAACAGTCTGTCAGTGAAATAATTACTAATAGGTGACTCAGCTTTTATAGGTCTACTTGATACCATACTTGAAGAATTGTCTCATCATCTTATCCAATTGTGTCAATTTTTATATGTTGTGGTGAGTCTTGGTCAATAGCTACAATCTCATGTCATGGTTTATGTTAAATTAACCTGTTGTGGCATATAAAAGCTTAGATCTGAAGCTTTAAAAGGGAGAGTGACTTGGTCCAGAACCTCACTGTTAGTTGTGTATTTAGTAAGATTTCTTGGAGTGGTGCTTTGCATGGTTGCTGTTTGTCCCTCATTTTCAAAGAGGACCAATGACATCATACATAAGGGAGATAGAATTGTACAAAGTCATCAGTCTCACTTTTCCTAAGTCATCAAAATCCAGTAGCAAGACAAGAATCAAGACAATGGTCCATGATGTAAAGGAGAATCTTGATGTCTTTGCCTGACCAGGATTCAGCCACCTTTGTGGCCATTGGTATAAATTGTTTTCATCTGGCTCTTCTGCCCAGGGAAGGTCTTCATGTCCTTAAGGTAGGCATCCCCTACCCTATCAGTGAGTTAACTTACTCTCATATGAGGTGGTAGTCCTCCTGAACACCCTATATATATCCCTGTTAGAGGACTCACTATTTAAAAGCACCACCATGACTTTTCAACACAACCTACTTTGCTTCTGCATCTAGTAGTGGCAGCTAACATGGTTTGCAAAACATTTAATATATAGTTTATTCAGTCCTTGTAACACTGCAAAATTAGGAGCTACTTTTAACCATATTTTATAGCTAAGGAAACTGTTTCAAAGTGACATGGTATTTTACTAAATAAAAAATGACCCCTTTAATAGAAAATCTCTCTCATATAAAGTTGTCAGTGATATTTTTAAGCAAGAAAGAAAATACAAGAAGATTAAAATCTACATAACTATAGCTTCAAGGTCTAAAACCAGCCTTTTGGATGAATCTTAGAGTCATTAGTTGTAGTGTCTCAGATTTAGGACCAGAAAAGTTCTTGGAGTTCAACTCTGCCTCATTTTGAGGAAACTGAGGCCCAGAAAGGTTAGGTCTTAACAAAGGTAAGTTTAGAGAGGTAGTAAAAGCAGAAGCTAAGATTTAAATCCAGTTGCTATTACTCAGTATTCATTTTTGGTCTTCTAAAGATAACTTTGACCAAAAACCACACATACATATATGTGTGTGTGTGTGTGTGTGTGTATATATATATGTATGTATATATATGTATGTATATATGTATGTATATATATATATGTATATATACATATGGATGAACTATAAATAATTGTGAGTATAGAAAGTTGCACAAGTAAAAAACAAAAAAATCTTATTAAAGCTTTTTGTTTTCAAAATATATGCATAGATAATTTTTAACACTGACCCTTGCAAAACCTTGTGTTCCAAATTTTTCCCTCCCTTCCCCCATCCCCTTACCTACATGGCAAGTAATTCCAGTATGTTAAACTTGTGCAATTCTTATATAGATATTTCCACAGTTATCATGTTGCACGAGAAAAATTAGATCAAAAAGAAAAAAAAAATGAGAAAGAAAACAAAATGCAAGCAAATGACAACAAGAGTGAAAATGCCATGTTGTAATCCACACTCAGTCCCCACAGTCCTCTCTCTCTGGGTGCAAATCTATCTCGTTATCACAAGACTATTGGAACTGGCCTGAATTATCTCATTGTTGGAAAGAGCCCACATTCATCAGAGGAGTTGATCATCACATACTCTTGTTGTTGCTGTGTACAATGATCTCCTGGTTCTGCTCATTTCACTCAGCATCAGTTTATAGTCTCTCCAGGCCTCTCTGAAATCATCCTGCTGATCATTTCTTATAGAACAATAATATTCCATAACATTCATATCCCACAACTTAATCAGCCATTCTCCATCTGATGGGCATCCAATCAGTTTGTAGTTTTTTGCCATTAGAAAAAGAGTTACCAGAAACATTTCCTCCTTTTTGATCTCTTTGGGATACAACTTCAGTAATGACACTGCTGAGAAAGGTCATGTACAGTTTGATAGCTCTTTGAGCATAGTATCAAATTGTTCTCCAGAATGGTTGGATCAGTTCACAACTCCACTAACAATGTAGTAGTGTCCCAATTTTCCCACATCCCCTCCAACATTCACAATTATCTTTTCCTGTCATGTAATCTGAGAGGTGTGTAGTGGTGTCTCAGAGTTGTCTTAATTTGTATTTCTCTGATCAATAGTTATTTAGAGCACTTTTTGTATGACTGGTAACAGTTTCAATTTCTTCATCTGAAAATTGCTTGTTCATATCCTTTGACCATTTATCAATTAGAGAATGCTTGGATTGTTATAAATGTGAGTCTATTCTTTATATATTTTAGAAATGAAGCCTTTATCAAATCTTGTGTGTAAAATTTTTTCCAGTTTATTGTTTCTCTTCTATTCTTGTCTGCATTAGTTTTGTTTGTACTTTTTACTATGATCAAAATTATCCATTTTACATTCCACCATGTAGTCTAGTGTTCTTTTGGTCACACATTCTTCCTTAGTCAGATCTGAGAGGTAGACTGTCCTTTGTTCTTCTCAACAGCATGTAGTGTCATTACTTATGTCTAAATCATAAACACATTTCAGCCTTATCTTGATATAGGGAAGGAGTGTGGATCAGTGCCTAGTTTCTGCCATACTAATGTCCAATTTTCCCAGCAGTTTTTTTTTTTTTTTCAAATAGCGAGTTCTTACCCCAAAAGCTGGGGTCTTCGGGTTTTCCAAATACTAGGTTACTATAATCATTAACTATTGTGGCTTGTGTACCTAATCCAGTGGTTTAATACTCTATTTCTTAGCCAGTACCAAACGGTTTTGATAATTGCTGCTTCTTAATATAGTTTTTAGGTCTGGTTCAGCTTTGCTACCTTTATGGCAAAACTTAAGATGTGAAATATTATTCTTTTTGGAATTTTTCTTTTTCTCTCAAGACATTGAATAGTGTGGTTGACAGTAACAGGGACTGGGACATAGTTCAAAACGGTGCAATTAGTGCAAAAGTCAGAAAAAAAATGAAATTATATTTTGCTTCCTGTCCACACAGAGACATACCTAAAACACTTCTTCAATCCATAGCAAGCCATAATTTTCCTTACAATGATCAGGAATACCTATCTAAAACCATCAGCAAGCATCATATGTAATGGGAATAAACTAGAAGCATTCCCAGTAAGATCTGGGGTGAAACAAGGTTGCCCATTATCACCATTAATATTCAGTATTTATTAGAAATGTTAGTTTTAGCAACAAGAGAAGAAAAAGATATTAAAATAATTAGAATAGGTAATGAAGAAACAAAATTATAATTCTTTGCAGATGATAGCAGATAAATTCAACTAAAAATCCTCCAGAAAACAATTAACTTTATCAAAGTTGCTGGTTACAAAATAAATCTATATAAAACACTGATGTTTCTCTGGGTAACCAACAAACTCCAGCAGAAAGTAACACAAAGAGAAATTCTATTTCAAATAACTGTAGATAATATAAAATATTGGGAGTCTATCTGCTAAGGTAAAATTAGGAATTATATGAACACAATTGCAAAACACTTTCCACACAAAATCAGATCTAATTAGAAAAATATAAAGTACTCATGGGTAGGCAGAACTAATATAATAAAAATGGCAATAGTACCTATATTAATTTACTTATTCAGTGCCACACCCATCAAACTACCAAGAAATTACTTCACAGAGCTAGAAAAAAGTAATAAAGTTTATCTGGAAGAACAAAAGATCAAGAATTTCAAGGGAATTAATTGGCAAAAAATGCAAATGAAGGTGGTCTAGCTGTGCCACTATATTTTAAAGCAGTTGTCATCAAAACCATTTGGTACTAAGAAATAAAGTAGTCTATCAATGCAATATATTAAATTCAAAAGACAGAATAGTCAATGACTGTAGTAATCTAGTATTTGATGAGAATTCACTATTTGACAAAAATTGATAGAAAAATTGGAAAATAATATGGGAGAAATTAGATGACCAACACCTAATGCCCTATACCAAGATAAAATTGGTTCATGATTTAGCCATAAAGAATGATACTATAAGCAAATTAGGATAGTCTGCCTCTCTGATCTGTGGAGAAGAAAGGAATTTTTGGCCAAAGAAGAACTAGAGAGCATATTAAATTAAAAAAAAAAATTGTACAAACAAAACCAATGCTGCCAAGATTAGAAGGGGCAGAAAGCTGAGGGAAAAAAATGATACATCTGAGGGTTCTGATGAAGGCCTCATTTCTAAAACATATAGAGAAAATATGAACCACTACATAGAATTCCCAATTCCTCTAATTTTGTCCACCTGCATTTTGGATTTCCTTCACAGGCTAATTGTACACTATTTCAAAGTCCGATTCTTTTTGTGCAGCAAAACAACTGTTTGGTCATGTATACATATATTGTATTTAATTTATACTTTAACATATTTAACATGTATTGGTCAACCTGCTATCTGGGGTGGGGGGGAATGAGGGTAAAAATTAGAACAAAAAGTTTGGCAATTGTCAATGTTGTAAAATTATCCACGTATATATCTAGTAAATAAAAACTATTAAAATAAAATGTATAGAGAATTGACTCAAATGTATATATGTGCAAACCATTTCCCAATTGATATGAATTTTCCAAAGTTTATATCCTTTCTAAAGGATGTGGAAAAAAAAAAAAAAAAACTAAATCACTATTGATTGACTAGAGAAATTGCAAATTAAGACAACTCTGATGTACCACTGCACACATCTCATTAGCTAAAATGACAGGAAAAGATAATGATATATTTTGGAGGGGATGTAGGAAACCTGGGATATTGTTGGTAGTTTGAACTGATCCAGCCTTTCAGGAGAGCAATTTGGAACTATGCTCAAAATGTGGATGCCCATTCATCGAGCAGTGTCTCCATTGGGTCTGTATCCCAGAGTGATCATAAAAAGGGAAAAGGACCTACATGTACAAAAATGTTTTGTACCAACCCTCTTTAGAGAGGGAAGGAACTGAAATTTGAGTAGATGCCATCAGTTGGGGAATGGGAATAAGTTATGGTATATGAATATTATGAAATTTATTTTTCTAGAAGACACAATTCGCAGGATGATTTTAGAAAGGTCTGAAGAGACTAACATGAATTGATGCTGTATATATAACCAAAAGAATATTGCACACAGCTATAAGAGTATGTGATGATCAACTCTGATGGACATGGGTCTTTTCAACAACGGGCCAATTCCAATAGACTTGTGATGGAGAGAGCCATCTGCATCCAGAAAGGATTATGGGGACTGAATATGGATCATAACATAATATTTTCACCTTTTTTGATCTTGCATACATGCTTTTTTCCGCTTTTTTTTTCTTTTTGATCTGATTTTTCTTATATAGTATGATAAATGTGGAGATATGTATAAGAGAATTGCACATGTTAAGCTTATATTGGATTACTTGTCTGGGGAGGAAGGTGAGGGAAAGGGAGGGAGAAAAATTTGGAACACTAGGTTTTACAAGGGTGAATGTTGAAAACTGCCTGCATATGTAGAGGGCCAGAATTCTGGAGAAATATACTTAAAACAAGGATACTTACAATAAATAAGGTGTTAAACTCAATGAAATTGATGAGATAATGGTTCTCTAGTTCACACATATTCAGTATGTTGTAATGATATAATTGTAATAGGGTATTTAAGGGCTAAGAGAACTGGGGACAGAGTCAGTCAGACTGGGACAATGAAGGAGACAAACTATGAGATGAAAGACTTTAGACTGTATTCTTGACTATCCTCATGGTGAGACCAAGGCCTGTCTAGAGACCCTGCAGAGAGCTAGTCCGGACATTATATGCATGCATTTTGAAAATAAAAGGCTATTGTTGGCGGAGTTGTGAACAGATCCAACCATTCTGGAGAGCAATTCGGAATTATACTCAAAAAATTATCAAACTGCGCACACCCTTTGATGCAGCAGTGTTATTACTGGGCTTATATCCCAAAGAGATATTAAAGAAGGGAAAGGGGCCTGTATGTGCAAAAATGTTTATGGCAGCCCTCTTTATAGTGGCTAGAAACTGGAAATTGAATGGATGCCCATCAATTGGAGAATGGCTGAATAAATTATGGTATATGAATGTTATGAAATATTATTGTTCTGTAAGAAATGACCAGCAGGATGAATACAGAGAGGCTTGGAGAGACTTACATCAACTGATGCTGAGTGAAATGAACAGAACCAGGAGATCATTATACATGGCAACAATAAAACTATACAACAATCAATTCTGATGGAAGTAGCTATCTTCAATAATGAGAGGATCCAAATCAGTTACAATTGATCAGTGATGAACAGAACCAGCTACATCCAGCGAAAAAACACTGGGAAATGAGTGTGAACCACAACATAGCATTTGCACTCTTTCTGTTGTTGTTTGCTTACATTTTTGTTTTTCTTCCCAGGCTATTTTCACCTTTCTAAATCCAATTTTTCTTGTGCAACATAACTGTGTGTGTGTCTATATATATATATATATATATATATATATATATATATATATAGACACACACACACATAGTGTATTTAACATATACTTTGACATGTTTAACATGATGGGACTGCCTGCCATCAAGAGTAGGGGGTGGAGGGAAGGAGGGGAAAAGTTGGAACAGAAGTTTTTGCAAGAGTCAATATTGAAAAATTACCCATGCATATGTTTTGTCAATAAAAAGCTACAATAATAAAAAAAAAAAGAAAAAAGAAAACAAAAGGCTATTATTAGAAAAAAAAAAGAAAGAAAGAATGAAAATTTTAGCTCAGTGAAGCAGTAGGTAGAATGTCAGGTCTTGAATCAATCAAAAAACTCATTTTTGAGCTCAAATTTGGCCTCAGACACCAGCTGTGTTACCCTGGGAAAGTTACTTATGCTATTTGCCTCCATTTCCTCATCTGTAAAATAAACTGTAATAAAATTGACAAACTATCTGAGTTTCTGTCTTTGCCAAGAAAACCCCAATTGAAGTCTCAAAGAGTCAGACATGACTGAAAAAACTGAACAATAAACTGAACAATAATAATGATAATAAAATTTGTCAAATATTCTGCACACTATCATGTCATGTGATACTTAAAATAATATTAGGAGGTGGATGTCATTATTAACCCTATTTTACAGGTGAGGAAACTAGGAGTGAGAAAAGATGGCTGAAGTGCTCAGAGTCTCACAGCTATGTCCATGTCTGAGAAAATATTTGAATTCAAGTCTTCCTTACTGCAAATCCAGCATTGTATCCACTGCATTTCAGAGATCATTGATAGTTTAGCAATCAAATCATTTAGTTTCAGTCAATGCCCTAAGGAATAATTTGTCAAGTTTTGATAACTTGAAATCAGTTCTTTTCAGTTCTAAGATCAGCCACACAGAATTCTACAGTATTCTGTTTTCGTCCCTCACCTCTTCTCCCTCTATACTGCTTTGCTTGATGATCTCATCAGATCCCATGGATTTCATTGCCATATTTGTGTGATAATTCTCAATTTCCTGCTCTAAACCCAACTAATCTCCAATCTCACATCCCTAACCTCCTTTCAGTCCTCTCAAATTAGATGTCCAGTAAACATAATGAGTTCATTTTGTTCAAAACAACTTGTTATTTTTTCTCCTAAATCCTTCCTCACTTCCCTATGACTGTAGAGAGCAACACCATATTCACAGTACTGAGGCTCACAAGCTAGAAGTTATCCTGGATTCCTCACTGTCACTCATTCCCTGTCATGTGCAATCTTTTGCCAAGGCCTGTTGATTTCACCTTTTCAGCTTCTTCCAAATATACCCCTTTATCTATGGCTCCCCACTCTAGTGAAGGTTCTATCACCTTACCCCTAGATCACTGCAAGAGCCTGCTAGCCAGTCTGCATGCCTCGAGTCTCTGCCCGCTCCAGTCCCTCCTCCCTTCAGACACTAGAATGATTTCCTAAAACAAAGTCTGATTATGCCACTCTCTACTTGAATTCCAGTGGCTTATTCTTGTCTAAGAGCAAATACAAAATTCTGTGTTTGACCTCGCACAGCCTCCCTCACTTAAATGCAATTCACTTGCAAGCCATGGCATCACCTACCTCTTGTCAGGTTTTTTGAGAACAAAAGACAAAAAACAACAAACGGTAACATAGCCAATTCTTGCTTTTCCAGTCTTTTTTAAACTTACTTTCTACCTATATACTTTGATCCAGTGACACTGACTTCCTGAACAAGACATATCATCTCTTGGCTCCAGGCTGGCTGTCCCCCATGCCTGAAATACTGGCCTTCCTCTGCTCCAACTAAACTCCCTCGCTTCCTGTAAATCTGTGGATTGAAGTGGGGAGAGATTTGGTGCAGGTATCACACCAGCAGGCTATTGCAATCATCAAGGCAGCCTGGTAATGAAGGTTTGCCCCAGGATAGGATGACAGTGCCAGAGAAGAGAAGGGGGTGTATTCGAGAGAGATTACACAGTTGAAAACCATAGGCCTTGGCAGCCTCTTAGACACAAGGGAGAAGAGGAGAAGATGGTGGTGAGATAATGAAGAATCCAGGATGACTCCCAGATTGGCAACCTGAAGCCCTTTGGAGGATACATCCTTTGAATTTAAATCAAAACTTTTCTGTTTGGAACTGGTTGTTTTTGTACTTTGGATTCCATAATCAGGCTTTCTTTATTCTTTTCCTTTGGTACACAGCCCTGGGGATTTTTCCAGGAATGGAGCTTTTCTCCATTGTTCTGTCTTATTCTTGTGAGAACTTTGTTTAGAAATGATTTTGTCCAAATATGTTAAGCACATATTTAATAGCCTAAGGAGGGGTAAAGATAATTTCCATTAAGAAGAGACTTAGTACTTCTTGAAAACTGTTAGATATACTTAATAAATAATTTCATGTGTGGTGCACATTCCACACGGAATCATTGGATACCAGTCAGTCAGCCTTCCTATTTCTGTTAGGATCTCAAGTGCCAGTTATGCTTCTTCCTCTTCTCCACCTTCTCCTACTCCTTTCCACCCCAATGAATGACTCCCAGCTCTATGCTGTAAATACATGAGAATATGTATTTGTATTTCCAGCAAACAGATGATTGACTCTACTTCCACCATTCCTAACATACCCACTTGCTATTTCTTCCATTACATGCCTGGATCCATCCTTCATGGATTCATCAATCATGTTGTCAACCCAAGTCATAGAGTGGGACTTGAGTCATGAAATGATAGACATTGGTATCTTAATTACCATCTTTGACTCATAGTAAGACCTAGCCAGAATATGTTTACTTAATTTGTAGCATTTTAGAACTCCAGAAATTTTAGGTATTTTTGGCTGCATCAATATTTCCCCCATTCCCTATGACTTGGAACAAGGTCTACTTGGTTCTATGTAGAAGAAACTAGGTGACACAATAGGTAGTGCTGGGCATGAAGTCAGGAGGACTTGAATTTAAATCCAGTTTAAGACCTATACTAGCTGTTTAAATAATTTATCTTCTGACGGCTTTTATTTCTTCTAATGGAAACTGTTGTATTAAAGTACTTATTTAGCACTTTACTCACAGTAAAAGTTTAATAAATGCTTACCTTTCCTGTCCAAATCACTTTAAAAGCAACACTCATAAGTCAGTGGTCAAATAGTTTTGGGCCCACTCACACTGTTCATTCCCTAACTTTTTAAAGAGCTCTTGGTGAGATAGGGGGTGGTTAGTGAAAAAGAAATGAGATAATTAGGTGGATTCCACCTTTTGACCCTTAACAAGGGAGTTTGTGGCCATCACCATTTTAGGTAAGTGACTATGCAAAAAAACTTTCACAGTAACTAACTACAAAAGTGATTTTTCTCTTAATTTTTAATATACACTGTGATCTCTGCCCTCAAGGTACTGATGACAACAGGAAAAACATAAAAAAACATGCAAAATAATATTAACTGATGTTATAATGACTAGGGCTGTTAAACCTAAATAGGAGAGCTCTTCTCAGGATAGGGCAGTTTAGGAAGGTTTATGGAGTTGAGATGAGATGTTGTTCATCCTTTGTTCTTGAAGAGGATCAATAACATCAAGCTGGTAATATCTTGACTTGCAAATGAATTGGATTTAAGTAAGGCAGAAATTTACAAAGTCCTAAGCAATAGTCTCCATTCATCAATGGCAAGATCAGGACAGCTGATCTGGAAGGGGAGGAAGACATGACAAAGAGGAAGGGACAGAAAAATAAAGTCAGACGTATTTCCATTGAAGGTCTAAGCAAAACCTTAGATAAAGATGGTAACATTCCTGACTTTGTGGGAAAATTGGCCCACAGAACTGGGAATCACCTGGCTTCAAATTTTAGCTCTTGTCACATATAAACTGTGACCTGGGCAAGTCATGCAAAAGGATTGAGGTTCATTTTCTTACCTCATTGTTAAAGGGGAGATTATATTTTTTGGCTTAACTTTTTCACAGGGTTGTAAGTATTAGTGAAATTATTTTAAAGCATTTTGGCAATGGTAAAGTAATTTACAAATATGTTTTTTATTAATAACATACCAATTGGAAGAAAGCGTTCCTTCAAATGGTAACAATTACTGAACAAAGGGACTTAAGGAATGCATACTATTTTGAGAATGAAAATGTGTAGCTACTTCATTATTTTTTTTTTCTTCTTTTGCTTTGAAATCTGAATTATAAAGTTGTATTGGTCTGGAACTCATATTTTGATTCTTATTCTTGAATCTCTTTTATAGAATATTTGAATACACCTGACTATTTTTCATACTTTTCCACAGAACTCATTTTCAATCCCTATGCATTTTATTTATGCACAATTTTGTGAATTTCTTGGCATCTGGTTTGATAAAAATGTTGACTGACTTTTTCAGATAATCTACTTTTAAAATATTCCATCAACTTGTCTTAAAGATACTGTTATGTTCTTCCTGTGAGGAAATTCAATTTGTTTAACTCTTGCCTTGAAACTCTTAATAAATTCTTTCTTTGTTTCTTTTTTAATATACTTTCAATGTAATTCCTCCCCCCGCCCCGTTGGAAACATTATTTCTCAAAAAAACACCAGCTTGTTTGTTCTTTTAATTTAACTACCTAGCAGATTTCTGTCTAGAAATTCTAGTGCAAACCACTTCAGTATTTTTTAAAGTTAGCAAATTTAATAAGATTTTTATGCACTCATACTGTCAGGTTTTCATTATAATATGTTCATTTAAAAATTATCATTTACATTGACAATCTGAGAACACTAAAGAATAAGAATATAAGAATAAGATTTTGTAAATTAATTAGATACTTACAATGCCTGAGATAATCCATTGTGTATAGTAGATTTGTTTGTTGGTTTCAAATAAGATATTATATAAAGCCCTCTGTAAAGCTTCACTCATGTAGTCTCATCTTAAGACTACATAAATGCTATCTTTAAATAATAAAATGATAAGTAAATGCATATATAATATTAAATATACCATGTAATACCTAGTAAAATAATTTTAATACATGTAGAATAATTATTATATTTTTTCAATGTAAAAAGTATTATTAAGAATAATTAAGTGTAACAGATAGTACAATAAGTATTATTATTATTATTATTATTATTGTTTGGATGTGAAATTCTAGAACTTTGTCTAATTGATTAAGACTTCAAGGCCTACAAGTTGCACTTTAAATTTTATCATCAAATAATAGTTGAAGATAAAGACTATAATCCAACATAAGCAATGCAACATAATAGTGCAACATAATTAAAAATTAATTTAATATGACAGTGAGAAATAGAGCAGAAGCATTTTCTACTGGTAATCTATTATGTTACACTTCTAAAACATTTTCAGTTATTTTAATAGCATTTTACAGAAAGCATGAGTACTAAGGAATTTTTTAAAAGTCTTGGTCCATTTAAAGAGTATTAGGTTCATTAGTGAAATTTGTTATGTTTGAATAAGTCATAAATATTTCTCATGTGAGAAAAGGAATCTAATCTTAGATAATTTAATTGCCATGAAGATAATTAGCTTCCTTGACTTTCTAGCTCCTAATTACAAATAATGAAATGAAGGAGAATTCTGTAGGCAGCCTTTTATGTGAGAATGGGAATTGTGATAAATGGTGGTTATTTAGGAGGTGAATGCACCAGCTTTTTACTTGTTTTAATCTTAAGAGACTCACACTAAAGTGTAATCTCATTATACACTAAAAATGAGCTCAGCATAATTAGTAAATTTGATGGAGGATGGTTTTGCTTCCTGCTAGAATGGCCAGGTTCTATATGCCTGAATTTAAACCCTTTAAAACATTTCACCAGGAATCTTTTTATAATTTATTTAAATTATTTTTCCCTTTTAAAAAATTTTAATCATATACTTAATCATAGACATGATTAAGCATGAGTGAATGCAAATATTTTGAGATAAAAAGCAAAGGAAAGAGGCTTTTTTAAAGAAATTGTGATCTTCTATTATATGAATTTTCTAAAAGAACTTGAACAAGATGGGAACAGAATCACTCTGTATTCCTTTCTATACTTGTTTTCTTTCTGTGAATTAAAAACATTTTTATTGATCTACTTTTTTTTCCCCCATGGCCATTAACTCATTTCCCTCCTTTACTTGTTTTCCCCATGACAAAAGATATTTGCCCAAACAAAACAAAATCAATATAGTTTCCTATTCTGACAATGCTTGTTTGATTTTCTAGATCTAGTCCATCATCACTTTTGTATGAAAACCTGGGAAACATGTATTAATATCATGAAAAATGAATTTTTTAGCTCATGAGTGGTCACTTATTTGGCCAAAGTTTTGAGATCTTTAAAATTACTTTTCATTATTATTTATTATTATTCTGGCTCCATTCATTTCACTCTGCACTAATTTTAAGTTATCAGTTTTGCTACCACATAATTGGGCAAAATAGTTATATTGACAATTTCTCTTATTTCCTAATCCATATATTATGATTTCTCCTTTTTCCTTTTTTATTTTAGTGTTTTGATTTCTCTCCTTTAAAGATCAAATTAACTAATGTCCATTAGGATTATAGTTAGTGGTTATGGTTAGTCTTTTCAAAAGCAAATTTCCCAGCCTTGACATCAGGAATATGTGAGTTCAAATTTGTTCTCAGATATTTAATACTTCCTAGCACCGTGACCCTGGGCAAGTCACTTAATCCAAACTGCCTCAGCAAAAAGGAAAAAAAAAAGAAGAAAGAAAAGAAAATTCCTAATCTCATTTTTTTCTTTTCAATATATTTACCTCTTTTCAAATTTTTAATTTTTTTTGCTTGATATTTATTGATTTGTTGCTTTTTGAAATTTTTAATTGCCTACGTAATTTATCAGTTTGTTTTTGTCCTTTGAAATCTTAGTCACATTTCTTTTTTTTAATTTTATAATTATAAATTTTTTGACAGTATATATACATGAGTAATTTTTTTATAACATTATCCCTTGTATTCATTTTTCCAAATTTTCCCCTTCCTCCCTCTACTCCCTCCCCTAGATGACAGGCAATCCTATACATTTTACATGTGTTACAGTATAACCTAGATACAATATATGTGTGTAAATCCAATTTTCTTATTGCATGTTAAGTATTAGATTCCGAAGGTATAAGTAACCTGGGTAGATAGACAGTAGTGCTAACAATTTACATTCACTTCCCAGTGTTCCTTTTCTGGGTGTAATTGTTTCTGTCCATCATTGATCAACTGGAAGTGAGTTGGATCTTAGTCACATTTCAAGTGCCATCTCTTCAACAAAGCTTTGTGTAATAATTTATTTTCTGAATTCATGCATCACTTTGTACCTCTCGCAGCATTAAACTCTACTTTGTGTTGGGATTATTTTAGTAACTCAAAGCATGCCTTGCCATGCCATCCCTCTTACACTCAAAAGTTTTTCTATGTCTTGTTGTCTTGTAATCAACGAGTCTTTATTAGAAGATCCTGCTAGGTCCCAGGCACTGCCCCTACTCTATTATTATTATGGTTATGGTTGGTACCCAAAAAATATTTGTTGGATTACATTTTATATTTTGAAGTATACGTTACATAAAAAGGAGATTATAAGTTTTGGAATAATAATAATTAAACAAAATGGGTACAATATAATAATGGGAAAGCCCAACCAAAAGTGTAGCAAAACTTTGGAAACAAAAATGGTTAAAAAAAATATATTTTAGAATGTTTTATAGATAATTGTAGCCAAGTTTGTGGGTTAATGGTAAAAATACTGAATTTATTAATAAAATATCTGGGTAATATACCTCTTCCACTTAGAAACAATGATCTTAAATAGGTTACATCCTCTCTCTGGACCTCAGTTTTGTCAGCTGAAAAATTAATGAACTATATGATTCTTGTAAATCTGTTCTAAATAAAAAGCATTTATTAAGTAGCTATTATGTACTATCCACTGAAGATGCAAGTCCTAACATTTAGATTCCATATATTTAAATCACTTCAACCTCTCCAAATAAAATCTCTGAAACTTATGGTTTATTATTTTGGTTTATTTCTAACTTATCAAAATGTGCCTCTCATGGCATAAATTAAAAAAAAAAAAAAACAACAGATCCTTCTCAAAACTTTGAGCAACTTAGAAAACAAAAATTAGGGGGGCTAAAATTTTAGTTCCTCTCTTTTTAAAAATTTAATTTAATTTTGGAAATCGGATGTATGTTAAGAAAGAATTGGGGAAAGAAAAAAAAAAAACTTCTTTCAGGCTCCAAGTGAAGAATCTGCATTTGTGTAAAGGAAATGAGGCTTAAACAGTGAAGTTATTATGAGGAAGAGAATCATCTGCTATGATTTGAGAAGGCTAATGATATTTTTGGTTCATATTTCTATTCTTCTTTCCTAAGCTTTCTTGTGCTTCATCTCAAAGACTGCTTTTAATACGGGGTTCTTTGTGTTCTATTTAGTTCCTGTCGCTGCAGAAATTCATTATTATAAGTCTTTTAGTTACAGAATGAAAAACACTTAGTTATTGAATACACCAGAATCTCACTATTCAAATACATTAAATTAAATCAAGCAAACAATTAGTAAGCTCTACCATGTTCACAACACTGTGCTAGGAGTTGTAAAAAGTGGAGGGAGAACAAGCAAAGTATTGGTGAGGAAGCTTATCTCTTGGGAAGTTTATCTAGCTAAGGAGATATGGACACATGCACAAATAACTTTGATGACACTATTACATTGCCATTGAGCCCTAAGAAAATTGTAAGTGTGTAAAGGAGGCTAGTTATTTCTGTCTTCAAGTTCCTTAATCTTTTCCTCTTACTTTCTCTCTTTTAGTCATTCTGCAAGCATATGCTTATCACTTGCAAAGACAAAAATTAAATGGCCCTTTTGTTCAAGGAGTTTACATTGTATCTAGAGAGACAACTTACACATATAAACTTACATATAAAAATATTCAAAATAGCACTTTTTGGCTAAGATGATAGCATAAAAGATAATAGAGTAGACCTTTCTCACATACATTCCAGCAATCATTTAAAAGAGGAAATAGATCAAATTATGATCAAGAAATTCAAGGAGAAATATAAATAAACTACTTCATCCAGCCCAGAACTATACGAATAGGCAAGAAGATGCTGCAAGTAGTGAAAGGCTGTCCCTTCATGCAAGCCAGCTCAGGTGAATAGTCTGGAATATTACAGTAGTGATGAGAACAGGAAGCCATGTAATGGGAGGGGAGAGGAATCCCATAATTGCACCCTTATTAGTCATACCCAAAAGAAATCCCTTAATAGGGACACTAAAGCCTGCTGTTATTTGTAATTACTGACACATCAAGAGTAAGAAAGAAAACAGATAATGGGCCCAAATCCAAAAGAAAGAGAGGATAGAGCCTGACCTCAGCACAAAAACCCAAATCAGAAACTGAGGGTGGAAATATAAGTAAACAGCCAAAGACACCAATCACTATTAAGAGATATGAGTCAAAGTAATAATGCATTGTGTGTGGAGTTGTGAAATGAAATAACCATTCTGGAGAGCAATTTGGAACTATGCTCAAAGGTCAAACAAATTATGCATGCTCTTTGATCTAGCAGTGTCTTTACTGAATCTGTATCCCAAAGAGATCATAAAAGAGGAAATGAGACCCACATGTGCAAAAATGTAGCAGCTCTTTTTGTAGTAGCAGAGAACTGAAAATTGAGAGGATACACATCAAATGGGGAATGGTTAAGAAAGCTATAGTATGTTAAGGTAATGGAATACTGTTGTCCTACAAGAAATGAATAGGCTGATTTCAGAAAAGTCTGAAAGATTTACATAAGTTGATACTGAATGAAATGAGCAGAACTAGGAGAACATTGTACACATGAGCAACAAAATTACGTAATAATCAATTGTACAGACTTAGCTCTTCTCAGCAGTATAGTGATCAAGACAATTTCAATAGACTCAGAATGGAAAACACTATACATATCCAGACAGAGAACTATGGAGACTGAATATAGATCGAAGCATAGTATTTTCTCATTTGTTTATATTTTCTTTTTTCTTTTTTTTTCTCTTTTGGTCTGGTTTTTCCTTTACAATATAACAAATGTGGAAATACTTTTAAAAGTATTGTACATGTATAACCTATATTAGATTGCTTTCTATCTTGGGAAGGAGGATAGTAGGGGAAGGAAGAAAAAACATTTGGAACACAAAAACTTGCAGATAAGAATGTTGAAAATTATCTTTACATGTATTTAGATAAATAAAATACTGTTGATAAAAAATAAAATAATAGTAGGCAATATAAAGTACTTGGAAGCATTTTAACCCATGGACTAAATATACACAATTACAAAATACTTGTCACCCAAATAAAGTCAGATCTAAACAACTGAAAAAACAAACAAACAAGAAGAATTATAATTAAATTCCACAACTATGATCAGCCTCAGGAAAAAAAAAATTAGTGTGTCAAAAATGGCTACAAGAAGATGTAGAAGAAATGAATCAAAACATTAAAGAATAGAATAATAAGTGAAATAAGCATTCAAGAGTATAGAATTAATAGAAAAAATAGTTTAACACAAAAGGTAGAAAAGTTTTACCCAAGAAACAGATTCTCTGAAAACTATAATAGAAATCAAACTTAACTCATTAACTATATGAGAAGAAACGATAGAAAAAAATAAGATGAAAATGAAAGATATTTATTAAAAAAATAATAACTTGAAAAAGATATTGAGGTGGAAAAATTAAGAATCATTAGATATCCTAGAAAGTGAAAAACAACAACAAAACCCCAAACCAAAAACCTCAGTTTATCTTATTTCAAAAATTACAAATGAAAACTGACCAGATTTTCTCAAATCAATGAGCAAAGTAAAAAATAGAGTGATTGTAAAGGTAGTGGTGCTCTCTTTCTAAACAGGAATTTTCTGGAGGTTTTGGAGGAAAATCAAGTTCTTTTAATACGTTTCAAAAGCTATTGTGAAGAAACACATTCACTCTAAAAAGTAGATAACAAGAGCTTAAAAGTATTTTTCTTCAAAAAGCCTAGAACTTTCTTATTACAAGTTCTGGTACATTGTCTTCTACAGTAGGCCTCATTCAAAATTTTATATTAAAGGAATGGAGATTTATAGTGGAATTTTAAGCATCTTCAACAAATGATGATGCATTCTTTTGGGGCAGAGCTTTGAACTAATCACACCATTTGGGCTAGTCCCAGTTGCATCTCCTTCCTCCCTTGATTTCTTTAACCTTTCAGAAAGTATAATCTGTTGTGTTGGGGAGGTTCTGGAACAATTATTTTATGAAACTTGTTCATTTTGATGTCTCCAACTTCTTGTAGCAAGAGACAACAGCAATTTTGTTTGTCCAGGCTCTGGGAGATGGCCTACTGGGGACTTAGTATGACAGACTTATTAGAGTGCCATCTCAGCTGTGACATAGTTTACGCCCAAAAAACCTTGAGGACTATATGGGAAAAAGCATCATAATGGACTTCCAGTACTTTCTGGGATAACAAAGATGAGCACTTCCTGCACCTAAAGTAAAAAAAAGCAGATTTTTTTTTTTCCCAAGGCAGAAGATTCTGATATGAGTCATTCATACCCCCCCCTTTTTTTTAATGAACCTGAGAAGAAAACTAATTTTGCATATACAGCTCTGAAGATTCCACTTTCAAACAGGATGTCATTTATGGTATCTTGAGCCATAAACAAGCATGAGCATATCTACAAATATTACAACATGAAAATACCTTTTGATTTATTTTTAGATTTGAATAAACCTTGGGTATTAACCACTGGCAAAATATTGTAGCTTTGCTTTTTTTTTTTTTGCCATGAATATAATATAATAAAAAGTACAAATGAAAAGTTGAAGTCACTAAATATATTTTAAGCTAAAGAGAATAGTAATTTTTTTTTAAAGACCTGATTCTCTTCAGAAAAATTCATAGCATCCTGCATAGGCTAGTAAGTGTAATAGTAGTAAACAATGAAGCATATGAAATTAGGAGATCATTTATTTTATTGTTGCTTTAATGTAAAGGTCTCAAAAGATGTGAAGATCAGGAAGCAGACTAAAGGACCTTTCTCCCTCCTTGCCCCCTAAAAACTTAAATAGGGCCTTCCATTATTAATCTTGAGTTATATTTCTGAATCATGAGAATACTAATGTGAATTCAATTCATAGGCTCATAAACCTACGCTTAAAAATACCTTAAGGCCAACTAGTCCTATTTTTTCATTTTGCAGTAGAGGAAACTTTGCTTCAGGGACTTAAGTCCAAATTAATCACAAGGTCATGTGTTAGTGTCAGAGGTAGCATATAAGTATCCAAGTCCTATTTGTCCAGAGGCAGTCCTCTCTCCATTGAACCTCATATAATTAATGTTTTGT
The DNA here is from genome assembly GCF_048593235.1 of Sminthopsis crassicaudata. Lineage (NCBI taxonomy): Eukaryota > Metazoa > Chordata > Mammalia > Dasyuromorphia > Dasyuridae > Sminthopsis > Sminthopsis crassicaudata. Next base: position 119,286,922 of record NC_133621.1, read on the forward strand.
AAGGCATAGTATATAGATTATATTAAAATCTACAATAATCCTGTAAATTAAGTGCTCAAGGCATTATACCCATTTTACAGATAAGGACAGTCATTAAATGACTTGCTCACAGTCACATTGATAGTGTGGAATTCGAGCCTAGAATGTTTTTTACTGCAAGTTTCAGTATCTTGTCTTCTACAGCAGACTTCCTCCACTTCCCTTTTCTCTTTATGCCTTCACACTGCCCATCATCGTAGGCCCTTGTCCAATCTTTGTTCTTAGTTATCAATTAGCCAAGTTACCTGTGTTTTAAGCTAAACATCAGCCTGTCCAGGTGCCCTATTGAATTCTGAATTTCTTTCTCTCTGAATTTCTTTATCTTTCTTTTTGTCTTCTCTGATAGGAAGTAGATTCTGTTAAAATAAGATTTGTCTTCCATCATTGTCAAGCAGTGTGACATAGTAGAGAAGCATACTAAATTTTGGTAATGAAGGCCCTGGTTTGGACATTGCTACTTACTGCTAATGTTGCCTTGCTATTTTATACTATGTTGTGTTGTTTATATCATATCATATCACATTACATTATATTAGGTTATATTACATTTTATCATATTACTGTATTACACTGTGCCACACTCTACCATATCATACCATATTGTGTTGTGTCATGTTATATCGTGATTTATCACATCATACTATTATATACCATGTTATGTAATCTTCATAATATTATATTATTGTACTATATTGCATATTCTATGATTTATATGCATATACATGCAAATATGTTTTAATAGCTAAAATTGCATGAGGACTTTGGGGCTATCTCACATACAAGGATGTATGTATATTTCTGTGTTTGTGTGTGGGTATATGTAATAGTACAGTATTTTTATTTTAATTATGATTCTTACTTTGGCCATGGAACAAGTTATCTCCCAGCCTCAGTTTCCTCATCTGTAGAATGGGAATAATAATGCCTCTAGCAGCTGCCTCATATTAGAGTTTTTGTGAAGATCAAATACAATATATGAAAAGGGCTTTGTGAAAATTAAAAGTGCTAATTGTGTGTGAGAGAGAGACAGAGACAGAGACAGAGAGAGATCTTTGGGGAACATTCTCTACTGATTCAGATCATCAACTCCTTCATTAATGTATAGTCTCAGAGAATTGCCTGGGATACTGAAAACTTAAATGAATTACCAATATTTACACAGCTAATATGTGTCATCAGCAGGAATTAAACTGAGGTCTTCCTGATTCCTAAGCTGGAATCCACTATACCATGCTGCCTCTAATAGAAATGTAGAAATAATTACTATCCAGATGTACCTGTGATCTGCATAGAGCTGCATAAAAATACAAATATTCTTCTAAATGGTTATATAAGAAATAAATACTTCCAGTATTTAAGAACAAGTAGTCTGATAGAGAAATTATGAATACATACTGGTGCACACATGTACACACACATATTCCCACTCTGAACACTGCCACCTTATAATTTATCAGCCTTCTCTTCTACCTAGGCCTTCTGGAATGATGGATATATTTTACTTAGGGGATTGTGCTACACCTAGTGAGAGTGTTCTAGTGACTTTTCACCCAGACCTTAGATTAAAATATTCATGATAACATTTTTTAGGTATTTGGGTGGTACGTTGAAAAAAAAGACTTGGAATCAGGAAGACCTGAATTTGAATCTGGTCTCAACATTTATCAGATGTATAGTATTGGACAGGCAATCTAATCTCTTCCAATTTCAATTTCCTGATCTTTACAATAGGAATAATAATAACAGGAATTACTGTGAAGATCAAATGTGAAAATATTTTTAAAAGCACATTGCAAATCTTAAAGTACTGTATATATGTAGGTAAAGTACTTAAAAGTAAAATATGATTAATGTTAAATATTATTTCAGACAATACAACAAAACAGAAAAGAAATCTAGATAATATAAAGTTAAATATCTGATTATTTGAGAAGTTTTGCTGAATATAAATACTCAGAATTCTGCAGGGAAGAATTAATGGCATGTTGTCAGTAAAATATTCAAAGTTTTAAACAAGTATGAAAGATATTGGATAGTTCATAAGATGAAGGCCTCATAAACCTGCTGCTAGTCATAAATATTTTGATATTCCCTTATTATGTCTGCTGAGAGCAGACATAAATGATTCCATTTAGATAGTTTGAGTTGAATAGCTAAGGAAAATGAATTTGATGTCATAAAAGAGCTTACCTCTCTCCTTACCCAGAGGATCATGATGGAGTCTTTAAAAAATGCTCTCAAGAAGGCCAATAGATAAAGAACATTATTCTTTTTTCTTTCTTCACACTAGAGTTTACTAGGCCAAAACAAATATGTCAGCAATAGAAAAACATTTTTTCTTGAAAGAGGATGCTCAAGGCTGAGACTCATTTATAGATACCTAATGACAACAATCAATCTGATATTTGTTTTAGTGAGTGAGACAATAAGTACACAAACTATGTTGGAAGAAATAGTTGATTTTTAAAATTAATAAAATGTAGATATTGCCTATATCTGATAGGTTTCTAGAATATAAAAATGAAGTATGCAGTCATTTTAATGTTACAAAATTATTTGGGGCTAGCTAAATGGCATAGTGAATAGAGTATTGGCCCTGAAGTCATAGGACCTGAGTTCAAATCCACCTCAGACACCTAATAAATACCAGGAGTATGACCCTGAGCAAATCACTTGACTCCAATTGCCTTGCAAAAAAAATTATTTTGGATTTATCAGTTTTTGTATATGAATGTAACATCTTTGGGTAAGTGGTCAGTGGAAATAGGAGGAAAATGGAGTTATTTACTAGGTAGCTTATTTATTATTCCATAATTGGATCACTGCCCTTTGTGTACAGGAACAAACCTGGGTAACAGGAGCATAAACCAAATTCTTAAATTAAAATGGCATTCAATCAAGAAACATTTAACAAACACCTACTATGAGCCAGGGTATGTCTTGGCTAATTATCTGACATGTGCAATTCAATTAAATTCATTGGGAATATCTATTATAGATATTATACATTTGACCCAATAACAGCAAAAAACTTATTACTGAAGTTAAAATGATTGAAATGTTGGTGGAAAATGATTATTCTGTTTTAACATTCATGATAAACATAGAAGAAAAAGCTGGATATAATATGAAATATACTTCTCCGTAGGTGTGAGGATCAAGGAAAGAGGAAGAGAGAGACACGACAGAGACAGCCTGAGTAGTGAGGGCAGGGGGAAAGGGAAGGACAGGAAGAAGAGAGAGCATTTCTCCCAGTGATTTTTAGAAAAAGTGGTATAACCCATGTCAGATCTTCACCTTTAGTGTATGGAAAAGGTTCAATTCAGTAGCCTTATCTCCAAAAATAATCTTTCTTTTGTTTTGCCATTGCCCAGGATCATACAGGGAACATTTGAATCTGTTTTTGTTCTTTTCTGGTGCCCTCTGCTTCCCTGCAGGCATAGAGCTAGCAAAAATATTAAATACAAAATAGGTGTGAATTTGCTGAAAGATCATCTAAACTTAGTAAACAATAAGGAAATCATTCTGGCCAAGCTTTGTACCTTTCCAAAATTTTAACTTAAAATACACACAAAAGCCACATCACCAATTATTGAAGTCCTTGCATCCTACATTTCCATCTTCTATTGCTCATTCATGTCTCCTTTGTTATCTTTCTCTTTGAGGTTTTTGTGCTCTCTTGGCCCTCAGGTTCGGGGAGGTCTCTTGAGGTTTTCACAGCTTCCTTATTCTAGAACAGGAGTTCTTGACCTTTACTGTATCCTCCTTTAGCAGGCTAGGGTCCATAAAACAAAATCCATAGGTTACAAAGGAAACCAATTATATGAATTTGTATGAAAACAGTTATCAATATATTTTAAAAACCACTTCAGTTTAAGAATCCCTACTGTATAAGGAATTTATATGGTCTCTTCTCCCATTCTCACATTATATAGCCCCTTATATCTGTTGGCAGACAGTTCATTTCCCTTTCATGGCATACTAAACAATTTCTTTCTTAATAGTTACCAACTGGACAATCTTGCTTGGGATTTTGTTTTTAACATATGTTCTCCAGATCTGTGTATGTGTATATATTTGGGGGAAAGTCAGGGTTCTTTATGTAAAGATTAGTCTCCTATCTTGGTTTTTATCCCAGCTTATTTTTACTGCTCTAAAATGAAAGAAAAGTAATGGTAAATATGGTTTCTCAATTCCATTATCAACAAAGCACCATTTTGTGTCCTTTTGTTTAACTCATACAGATAAGTGGTTCTGGCAATATAAACGCCACAATAAAGGATCACACTCACTACATGAAAATTGCTTTATTGTGTAAATGTAATGCTGATTTTGTTTATTTGTCTGAACTCCAATCCTTCTATCTTTTGTTATTATATATTATAAGATATTATATATTTAATGATCATGCTGATGTGGGTATTTCCTTGGACAATATAGACTTCAATCTGTCCACAATTGTTCCTCTTGCTATTGAATTGATGCAGGACAAAGCAACTTCGAGCCAGGATGTTTGAAGTCATTGAGAATATCTAGGTGTTCTCTTAATATTTCCTCACTTAACTTGGATTCTGACTACATGATAATTATCCTTGTTTATGAATCCTAGTCTGAAGATCATTTTCTAGTGAAAAATTATTTGTCTAATCCCAATTTTTTTGTTATTCATTTTCAATGATACTATTCACCCAGTTGTCTCTTTGATCTTTCTCTTGCCCTAAATGTAGCTAAAAGAAATAAAAAAGCCTTGTCCATTTTTTTCAATATTTATCACCAGTTGAAGAAGCTCTGACTTTAGCAATCCCAGCACTGTTCTCCCAAGTCTTTGTCACTCCTTTGATTCCATCCTCCATCCCTTGTCTTTACCAGTGAGTTTCCTACCCAATCACTTCTGCTTTTTCAGGCAGCTCCCCTGTTCTTTCCTCAGAAGAATCTTTTGTTTTTCTGATGTCAGAATTTCATTTCTAAGGCAATCTCATCCCTCTTAAATTAACTTTCCCTTCCATTTTAGGCCATGGGATCCTACTTTTTGTAATTTATATCTCCCAATAATAGTGACACCCCTATTATTATTTATTTTGTTAAATTTTTTTCTCAATTATATTTTAATCTGGTAATTTAGATTCTATGTAACTCAGAAAGTGTATCTACCAACTATGTTCCATAATTATAGATGAGAAATAACTAATTGGATTGAGGAAAGGGAGGGATGAGGGAGAACTGCAATGTATCCATGTTGTGTAATTATTGTCCATGTTCTCAGATAAATTTGCCACTAAAGGTCCAGCCAACATGCCTGAGGCCTTCCTGCCATTTTCTTGACTTCAGAAGGATGCCACTAGAAAATACAGGCTGTCCTTTGTTTATTCCTCACTCTCAATACTGGATTGATTCATCTATTTCAATTGAAGACTTCTTGAATGATAGTCCACATAAATCATTAATTCCTAATAATATATAGCACATTAATGATCATGTACAAGTGTCAGAATAACACTATTGTAAATCTATGTTACTCTACAGAAGAGACTTATATATCTGAGGTGTATTCTGTAAATCACAAATAAAAGTTTCATTACTTAATATTTGTATGTACTGTGTTGAATTTTTGTTGTTGATTAAACAGCATGATTGTCCATTACTTTAAAAAAATGAATTAAACATTTTTATTGAATCAGCTAATAGTGAAACAGGAAAGATAATATATTTATAGTACAAAATAGTCTCATACAACCTCCCTTTTTTGTTTACATAAGTGATTTTATTAGTGTGCAAAACTGGCAGTGAGGAAAATCATCTTCCAAAGCAGATTGGCAAAACTAAAGCCTTTAGAAAGTTGTCTATGGTCACAAAATGGTTAAATTATCCAGTGTTTGTTTGATTGATTGATGTATCAAAAACAACTTGAAGCCAGACTTTCCTCATGCCTGGCCTTCTGTCTACTCTAGATTACCACTCTATTTTTTCTATTATTTGTGTAAAAGATTTTTTCATGGAGAATTTGCACAAGTGCAAGACCCTTAATTTCTTAAAGCTTTTAAAAATTATAAATGCTCATTTCCCCTTTATAAAATAGTTATCAAGTATAATATATCATTTTTATTTATGTTTAAAACATTCTCTTTAAAGATACTATTAGAGTAGTTTTGGTATCAATTTACAATCAGCATTTAGATAAACTTTATGATTCCAGAATTTCTTTATTGGATGCATAATGCAGAAAGATACGACTGTTTTTTAAGTAACATAATCTTAAATTCAGATCACTTATATTCTTCATAAGTTCTACACTGAGTACTGTTCATTATTTCTGATGTTTTTGGTGACAGGGAGAAAGCTTCTGTTCAGAAACTTGTAGATATAGGAAGTTTTAAGCTAATGCTCAGGCTGATGCAGACTATTTCAGCTCCTTCATTCATAGAGGAGGGATGGACAAATAGAAGTAGTAGAGAGTTTTTTTGATTTGTAAGTAAATGGATTTAAGTGAGGGAGAGTTGTACCAAGTTGTCAGCCTCTCTCTTTCTTCCAGTGTCAGGACAGAGTCAAGACTCTAGATGCAATGGATGACCTGATTGTGTAGATGTCTAATCAAGCTCTAAGCACTCCACAGCACCTGGTTCACCTGCTTTCATGGCCATTGGAACAAGGTGTTCTCATCTACCCATTCCACCAGGAGAAATCTTGGGGTAGATACCCTGCTATATCACTGTGGTGTTTGAGACCCCTTGGCCCTTTTGCCAAAACAATTTACTCTGTTGTAGCTTCTGTACATGTTACAGCTTCTTGAAGCCACAGGTGAGAGTTAGGTGGATCAGATGGACTCTAAAAGTGGAAAACAGCCCTAAAAGGATTCATCAGCCCTCACCCAGAGGTTCTAGTCTTCCCTGAACATACCCTATGATCATAAGAATGAACACATTGAATCCAAAGGAATTATACCAATCTCTGTGTTTAGGTTTCTCTGACCTACTTATCATTGGCTTTCCGTAGTTCATTTAGTCCACTTTGTCCTAAATATTCAAAGGAATATGCAATCTTGGTTTTCTTATCCTAGCTTTTGTACACTCTGGAAAACAGAATGGCCTCTTCCCTGTTCATGAACAAGAACCTCCATTTCCCAACTCTGAGCATTTTCCCTAGCTGTCTCTCCTTCTCAGTTTCACCTCTTAGCTTCCTTGGCTTTCTTCAAGTCCCAGCTACAACCCTATCTTCTTTAGGAGCTTTAATCCCTCTTAATATTACTGACTTTCCTCTTGATTATTTCAAATTTATCCTGTATATATTTTGTTTGCACACAATTATTTGCATGTTATTTCCCTTATTAGACTCTGAGCTCCTGTTCACATACACCATGCAACTCTTTCTTATTTTCTGAGCAATGCTCTTTTTAATTGTTTGGGTAACTATATTGTTCCATGATTGTATTCAGAACAGTACCATTAATAGACTGTTGGCATTTTTTAAATGGGCTTTTATTTCAAGGACAAGTTTGGAGTTATTAAAAGGATTTGGAAATTTCTTGAAGTTAATATATCTATTCTCATCATGTTTAATTCTGGGCCCAACTCCAACCAATTTTCCATTTGCACTATCTGCCTCAGATATATAGATAGAGGAATTCTATAGATTTTCCATGTAAGTGCATATCATAATCTGAACAACAAGCATTTCTCATTTCTATGTGGTTTATCCTATGTGGGTAACTTAGGTTAAACTTTTTAAGTGGTTGTGGATCTCTTCCAGAAGACACAACACTCTTTGTCTAACTCTGCCCTCTAAAATTTATAGGCCATCCAGAACCAGTCAATTTCCTGGACCAAGTACTCTGGGATTCAACTATGCTCACTTAAAGTTTCATATACCCAAACTTGGATAAATGAGGGACCCATGATGACAGAAAAAGATGGCTCACACAATTTGTATTTTTTTGTATTAGTATATATTATCTTAATGGTTTGCATATTATCAGTAAAGTACAGATAAATGAACTTAGTGTGAGGCTTTATCTATGTGTTTTTTTTTTTAAATATTACTCAGAACCCAGCTATCATCATGACCAATTTTTTTCTGCAGTCTTAAATAATACTAAAATAGTAGTGAAGAAGAAATAGCAAATGAATATTGAGAGAGTCAAAGAAAATTAAATTTATCTTCATGGCAGTAGGCCATTCAATTTTTGCCAGTAAAATTTGATAATTATTTTGTATCATGTTCTTCAGTTTATTAGGTGTTTGTCTGATATATGGAAAATCATTCATTTGATGAATATTTTCTCTTAACATATGTAATTGTGATTTCAGCCAGTGTTATTGAACAGATGTAGTACAAGTTTCTTGAATTTGTTTATTCCTCTGCAGAAAATAATTTAAAATTGGTTTTCTGAAGAAGAAAAGGGAATGGATTTGGTGCTGATGAAAACTGAAGGAAATTACAGCATAGACTATAAACATATGCTTCCAGCTTCAATATCTTGAAATCTTGATACTATAACACATATTAATAATCCAACCTTTAGTATATGAAGAGCTGACTAATACTTGTTTTTTGGTATGTCACTACAATCCATCCATGTCCGAGAAGCTTTCTTTAGATCTCAACTAAATCTGACCACAAACATCAGAAATGAAATTCCATGGCTTTAGCTTTGCATTCAAACCAAATCACATTACCCTTGTCTATATCCTTAGAGGATAAAGAGGATCCAGGACTCTCATCCCCTCTGTATGAGAGCTAAATTATAGGAGGAAAAACTTATAATATCATACAATTCAGAGAAATGATGATCCATGGCTACATCAAAGTGATTGGTGGTATTTTCAGCCTTATTTGCCACTAGGAATAGCCAAATAAATTTCAAACTTTTTCACTTCCTCATTGATTTTTCATCTGTTGTGATAGCCAATCCAATCCAATTGACTGTAGTTAATATATAATACCTGAATGATCCATAGAAAGAATATATATATATATATATATATGTATATATATACATATATATATGTATGTATATACATATATATATGTATATATATACATACATATATATATATATAATCTTTCTCCTATTGACTCCTGCTCTAGTTTTTGAAAACTCAACTACTTCTAAGTCAACTTTGATATTACCAAGTTTCTCACTTAATATGATCCTTTGGCTAAGGAGACAGAAATGTTTTCCTTAAAGGAAAAATCTGGCTTAGAATTGTCTCAGGTCTATTAGTAGCCTCCTTTATTTAAGTAATCCCATTTAGGAATAACTTTCTTGGCATACTGATAGTAACTCAATTTGAGTAGTTTAAGTTCTCATTGAGTCTTTTCCACCAGTCCTTGTCACAGTATAGTCAACAACGAAATCTGATGAACAAATCTGATTCTGAGTGTAAACTGTGAGCATTGTTTTTGGTTTTTTTTTTTTTGTTTTGTTTTGTTTTATTTTGTTTCTCCTCCCAGATTATTTTTACCTTCAGAATACAATCCTTCCTTTGCAGCAACAACAACAACAACAACAACAACAACAAAAACAACAAAAAACAAATCTGATTCTTTGATTTGGTAAGAGCAAATTCATCTGTGGGTTCATTTATTTAAAAAAAAAAACAAAACAACAAGAATGGAGAACCCATTACATTCCAGGTATTGATGATATGCATAATATGAATAATTGTATGCATATATGCATACAGTTTCCAAAGTGTTCAGTATGCTATAGAATATTAGGATTTAGAACAGGAAAGGATTTTAAAGATACCTTGTTTTATAGATGAGAAAGCAAAGACATAATGAAGGGTAGTGATTTGCCAAGTTCACAAAGCTGGCAAATAATTAGATGGAATGATAAGCATGTCATACTATCTTTAAATTTTAAATTTGCTCATTTATTAAATTGGAAGAATAATACTTTCAATATTTTACAGGGATGTTAGGAAAGCACTTTTCAAACCTTAAAAACAACCTACAAATATGAGTTTTTATTCTTGAATTAACTGCAGAAATAGCTTGAATTTTGATTTTTTGTTCCTAATTTTTTTTATCCTCTGAGTCCAAGTATTGTTCTCTTTGATAGAAAAAATAAGAATTGAATAACCTTACCTTCTTAACAATATTAATTAATATCTCACCCATCTCTTTAGTGAATTTCCTGGTTTTTTTTTTCACTACACCAATTTACACCAATTTTTTTCTTCTCCTAAATCACCTGTGATAAAGCAATATCACTGCTCCCTTTTTACATCTAGCTAAAGAACTTTAGCCACCTATTTCACTAATACTGCCACCTGATTGGAGTTTGCTCAGCTTCAAGCCTCCATTTCTAAAAAAAAAAAATTCTCTACATTATCTATCATCCATTTCCTTCTCCTTTCTTCTAATTACAAAAGGGTTCTTTTCACTGAAGCTAATTTTTATACCTGTGCCCTTCATGCCATTCCCTCATTCTTTTTTCTTGTACCAATCTCCGTCTTCTCTCTTATACTTCTTAATGTTCTCCCTAAACACTGGCCTCCAACTTTCTGATGAAAAACATTCATGGGTCTTTCCAATCCTAAAAAAAGCTTTGCCTTGACCTTTCTGCAACAATGAACTACTGTTCTATCTTTTCCCTTTCCTTTCCTATTCAACTTCTTGAAAATATAACCTAAAAGAGATGCTTTTTCCCCACTCCTCATTTTTTGGCTTTTGATTCTCTGCTTAAATAGATGTTCTTCAGGGTTCTCTCCTTGGATCTCTTCTCTTTGTACTCTTATGTTTCCTCCTTTCAAAATCATTCAGCTCCTTGATTTCAACTGCCACAAACATGCAGATAGCTCTCAAATGTATGTTTCTAGCCTTGATAACTTTTTTTGAACTCTGAGCTCACATCTCCAGGTCTATATAGGTCATTTCCACTATGATGCCCTAGCAATACCTCAAACTAGTTAACCTACCTACAACATTTATTTTTTTAAATATACTTTTATTTTGTTAAATATTTCCTATTTACTGAATAAAATTCAATATCCTTTTTTTTGAAAATTTTAATTCTTAATTCTCTTTCTCCCCCAAGATTCTCCTTCCTCTTTGAGAAGACAAAAGTCTTGATACCAATTCTGGACGTCACGTAAAGCATATTTCCATATTTAGTCATGTTGCAAAAGAAAACACAACAAAAAAAGAAGAAAAATAAAGGAATTTTAAAATGTGTTCTCCAAAATGCATTCAGAGTTCATCAGTTCTCATTCTGGGCATGTATAACATTTTTTATCATGGGGTCTTTGAAACTCTCTTGGACAATTGTCTTCATAGAATAGATAGAGATGATCACAGTAGATCATCCTTACAATATTACTGTTTCTGTGTACAGTGTTCTGGTTCTGATCACTTCACTTTGCATTCAGATAAGTTTTCCCAGTTTTTTTTTTTTTCTAGCCAGTCTTGCTCATCATTTCTTTGACCATGATAGTATTCTATCATAATTATATACCACAACTTGTTTAGTTATTCCCTTAACTAATGGGAATTTTCTCTACTTCTAATTCTTTGACACCAGAAAAAAGAACTTCTGTAGACATTTTTGTACAAATAAGTACTTTTGCCTTTTGATTTCTTTGGGATTTAATAGTGCTATTGCAAGGTGGTATAGTGGTTAGAGTGCTAGGCTTGGAGTCAGGAAGACTTATCTCCCTGAGAACAAATCTGGCCTTGGACACTTACTAGACAATTATTAGCTATGTGACTCTGGGCAACCCACTTAACCCTGTTTGCCTTGGTTTGCTCATCTGTAAAATGAACTAGATAAAGAAATGGCAAACCACTATAGTCACTTTGCCAAGAAAACCATAAAAAGGGACCATAGAGAGAGAGTAAGATATGACTACATTAGTTTGGTTTGTTTATCAAAAACATCAGTTTTACTTACTGTGATCTTCTTTTATCTCTTGTTTGATCATAAACTCTTCCCTTATCCAAAGACCTGCCCAGGCACATTTTCTACACACCCCTAATTTACTTGTGATACCACACTTTATGTCTAGATCAAAATCATTTTGACCTTTCATTTGTACATGGTATAAGACATAGTATAAGACATTAGTTTCTGTCAAACTACTTTCCAATTTTCCTAGCAATTTTTATCATATGGTGAATTCTTACCCCCAAAGCTTGTATCTTTGGATTTATCAAACACTAGATTACTATATGCCTTTACTACTGCATATTTTGTGCCTAACCTAGTCCACTAATATACCACTCTATTTCTAAACTAATACTAGATTGTTTTGGTGATTTAAAATCTGCTAATGCTATATTGACTTTCTTTACATTTTTTAAATTGATTCTTGATATTCTTGACCTTTTATTCTTCCAGATGAATTTTGTTTTTTATTTTTTAGCCCTATAAAATAATTCTTTGGTAGTTTTATTAGTATGACACTGAATGAGTAAGCTAACAGGAAGAATTGTCATTTTTTATTATATTATTTTGACCTACCTCTGAGTAATTAATGTTTTTCCAATTGTTTAGGTCTGTCTATGTGTAAAGTGTTTTGTAATATAGTTCCTTGGTTGATTTTGGCAGATAGATTCCCAAGTATTTTATATTGTCTGCAATTATTTTAAGTGGAATTTCTGTTGCGTTTTCTTGGTCCTATATAGAAATGCTGATGATTTATGTGGGTTTATTTTATATCCTATAACTTTGCTAGTTAATTGTTTCAGATATTTTTTAGTTGTTTCTTAAAGGCTCTCTAAATTATATTATCATATTATCAGCAATAGTGATGATTACAGACATTCTTGCTTCCTTCCTAATCTTATTGGGAAATCTTCAAGTTTATCCCTATTGCAGATAATATTTGCTCTTGGTTTAAGATACACATGACGTAATTTTTAAATGATCTGTTTATTCCTATACTTTCTAATGTTTTAATAGGAATATGTATTATATTTTTAAAGGCTTTTTCTACATTTATTGACATGATGATGTATTGATATAATGATTTTTTTTGTTATTAATAGGGTCAGTTAAACTGACAGTTTTCCTAATCTTGAACCAGCCAGCATTTTTGGTAATAGCATTTTACTTAAAAATTTTTACATTGATATTCATAAAGTAAACAGTAGTATAATTTTCTTTCTCTGGTTATGTATCAAAACCACATTTGTGTCATAAAATAAATTTGGTAGGACTCCTTTATATCTTTTAGCAATAGTATATATAGCACTGGGATTAATTGTTACTTAAATGTTTGGTGAAATTCCATATGATCCTTGGATTTTTTTCTTATTAAGTTCATTTATGGCTTATTCAATTGCTTTGTATAAGATAGGGTTGTATAAGTATTTTATTTCCTCTTTTATTAATCTGATAGTTTTTTTATAAATATTCACTTATTTCACTTAGATTGTTAGTTTTACTGGCATGTAAATGAATAACTCCTCATATTTGCTCTAATCTCATCTTCATTGGTAGTATAGTCACCCTTTTAAATCAACCAATGGTTTACCAATTTTATTGATTTTTTTTTCCTTCATAAAATTGGCTTCTTATTTTATTTATAAGTTCAATGTTTATTTTTTCACTTTAAATTTAATTGATCTCTCCTTTGATTTTTATGATTTTAGTTTTGGTATTTACGTGGGAATTTTTAATTTGCTCTTTTTCTAATTTGTTTGTTTATTTTTAGTTCTATACCTAAATTTGCTCTTTCTCTCTTATTGATATACCTGTTTAGAGATATGTTTCCTCATAAGTAGTGTTTTGTCTATATCTCATAAATTTTGAAATGCTATCATTCTCTTCAATTAAATTATTGTTTCTGTGATTTGTTCTTTGATCCACTCATTGTTTAGATTATTTAGTGACCAGTTTTTAATTTATGCTTCCTTGTCCCTCTATTGAATGTAGTTTTTATTACTGGTCTGAAAATGGTGCATTTAATATTTCTGATTTTTTGCATCTGGTTGTGAAATTTTTATATGGTCAATTTATATGTTTATATTGACCATATTTATATATGGTCAATTTTTGTAAAGGTGCCATATACATTTGAGAACAATTGTATTCTTTTTTTTATGCTTATTGAGTTTTCTCCAGAAATCAATCATATCTAACTTTTCTAAGATTATACTTATCTTCCTAACTTCTTTCTTATGTATTTCATGATTAGATTTATCTGAGATGGAGTAGGTTGAAGCTCTTCACTAGTATAATTTTACTTTCTATTTCCTCCTATAGTTCATATATATCATTATTTCTTTTTCTATGATACATTTTAGAAAGAAGTAATTTTTCCACTTATGTCTTTGAATTGTCTACTTTTGCTTTTTTTTTTTAATCTGAGATCATTATTGCTACCTATGCCTTTTTTATATGATCTAAAACATAATAAATTCTGCTCCAGTTTCTTATTTTAACTCTGTCTCTCCATTCCAAGTGTGTGTTTCTTGTAAACAACATATTGTTGGATTTAAGCTTCATTCTTTTATCTCATTCCATTTCATAAGTTAGTTCATCTCATTCACTTCCCCAGTTATGATTTCTAACTGTGCATTTCCCTATATTCTATTTTCTTCCATTTCTCTCTCTCTCTCTCTCTCTCTCTCTCTCTCTCTCTCTCTCTCTCTCTCTCTCTCTCTCTCTCTCTCTCTCTCTCTCTCTCTATCCTGTCATTCCTCTAAAGTCTATTTGGCTTCTAATCATTGCCTACTTTTATCCACCCTACTTTTTGCTACCTACCCCTTTTCTTACAAGAGCCTTTCTCCTCTTACTTCTCTTTAGGTAAGATAGATTTCTATTACTGATTAAGTATGTGTATGTGTATTCCCTCTTTGAACTAATTTAGATGTGAATGAGGTTCAAGCACATCCTTTCCTCTACTGCACTATTTTCTTCTCCAGCATAAAAGCTCTTATATGCCTCTTTACATGAGATAATTTTCCCCATTCTTTCTCTTTGCTTACCCTTTCCCCTTTTTCAAAGAAGTCCCCTGCCTAGCATTTTCATTTTTATATTATCTAAACATAATTGACTTGCTTTTTCACCCACATTCTATGTAGAATCTTCCTAACTGCTCTAATAATGATAAATTTCTTAGAAATGATATGTATCATCTTTCCATATAGAAATGCAAACAGTTTAACCTTATTGAGTCCCTTATAATTTCTCTTTCGTCTTTACTTTTTATGCTTCTCTGGGTCTTATATTTTTGGGAGTTAAATTTAGCTCTGGTTTATTCATCAGGAATGCTTGATGGTCCTCTATTTCATTATATATCCATTTTTCCTGTGAAGTATTATGCTTAGATGTGCTGGATAAATTTTTCTTGGTTGTAATTATATCTCTTTTACCTTCTGAAATATCATCTTCCAAGCCCCCTTCTTTAATGTAGTATCTACTAAATTTTGTGCAAACTTGACTGTGACTATAATATTTGAATGGTTTCTCCTGATTATTTTTCTCTTTGACCTTTGGAATTTGACTATATACAATAATTCTCATACTATCTGTCCTTGATCTATTATTCAGGTCAGTTGTTTTTCTGATAAAATATTTCATATTTTCTTCTATTTTTAAATTCTTTTCATCTCATTTATTTTTAAAATAATTTCTTCAATGACCTTTCCCCATTAGGCTAATTTTGCTTTTTAAGGTGCTATTTTCTAAAGTATCTTTTTTTGCCTCTTTTACTGAAATGTTGTCTTTTTATAGTGTTCTTTATTTGCTCTTATTTTATTATTTGATCCAATACTCTTATTTAATTTTAGAAATCATTTCTTTTTAGCTCTTCTAGAAATTCTTGTTAAGCTTGAGTCCAAATCACTTTTTTTTCCTTTAAGGATTTGATAACAGGCTTTTGACTTCATTGTCTTCTGACTTTGTATCTTAATTTTCCCTCTCACCATGGTATCTTTTTTTGTTTTTGTTTTTTTTACTCATTTTTCCATTTTTTAAAGTTTATATTAAAGTTGGGCTCTGTTGAAGGCATGAGAAAGGGAAGAAACTGTCTCAAGCTTCAAGATTTTTTAGTTCTTCCGTTTTCAGAGCTAGTTCTGGGTGTTTAGAAGTTTGGGGTACTTACCTGGGGATGTGAGCTCAACAGCATTTATTAATCATTTGGTATGTCTTGATATGCTATACTCTGGGGATACAAAGAAAAAATGTATCTTTCCTCAAAAAGTTTGCTTTCAATGTAGAAAAGCAGCTTGTAATCAATATATTCCATACTGAACTCATCTTTCCTTCCCATCCTTCTCCTCACTAACATTCCTGTTATTGTTGAATGTACCACCATCCCCCTGGGAACTCATATTCACAAGCTAAGTGTCATCCTTGACACATCAGTCTCACCTCACTCCCTTTTATCCCATCAGTTGCCATATACTGTTCATTTTATTTTAACATCTCATATATACTTCCTTCTCTCTTTTAACACTGTCACTACTCTGGTGTAGCCTCATTTCACCTCATATTTGGGCAATTGCAGTAGATTTCTGGTTGATCTCCCTATCTCAAGTTTCTTGCCATTACAACCCATCCTCCATTCCATTATCAAAGTGATCTTTGTCACAGGTGTGACCATGTCACCCATTTCCACCTCTTACCCCTTCCTACCTTTTTTTGTAAACTTTAGTGACTTTTATTTTACCTCTAAGATCAAACATAAAATCCTTCATTTAACTTTTATCCTCCATAACCTGGTCTCTTTCTACCATTTCAATCTTTTTTTTTTTTAATTTTTTTTTACATTTCATTCCTCTTCAAATATTCTGACCTAGTAAAGCTGACCTCTTTAATCTAGGAGATCACATTTCACAATTCTGCATTTTCCACTGGCTATTTCCTCCTGTCATGCTCTCTCTCCTCATTTCTGCTTCCTCTCTTTCCTGTATTCTTTCAAAATATCATCTAAAATTCAACTTTGTCAAAGAAATATTTCAAAGAACAATCCAAATATGGGAGACAAATGGAGCAACATAGCTAATTCTGAGCTTATTTTTTTCATCCTAAATTTGCCTTTCCTTTTAACTTTATCATTTCTGTCAGTGACACTGCTATTTGTTACCATATTTATGGAAACATTTTTTACTCTTCTCTTATTTGCCTCTTATATCCAATCATTTATCAGATCCTGCCATGTCCTTGTTGGGAATAGGGGTAGGGGAGGAGGGACTTTCAGTGACTCCCTATTTCCAACTGAATAAAGCCAAGCTTCTTTGTCTGGTATTCACTTTTATAGCATTGTTCTCCCTTGTTGAGAACCTGACCTGATTCAGGATTATTCTGTGTTTCAGGTGTAGGATTAGTACAAAAAAGAACACTAGCAGACTATCTAACAGTTAAAAAAGGAAACTTGGCCAGAGCTTGCCTAGCCGTAGAAGCATATTCAGCAAAGACTTAGATTCTCTGCCTCTATATGGGCTGTACTGGCTCTTTAGCCTGAAGCATTGTCAAACCTATGCAAGATGATTCTTACACCTTCATGTGTTGGCCTCCAGGAAACTATCTGCACCTTCTTTGCATGTGATAACAATGAAAAAAGCCTCAGACTAATGAAGATTTCTTCTAAATTCTCAAACTATCTTGGTATGAAATCCAGCACAAGTGATTCTTAACTTTCTGTTACTCATGTCATAGACATAAAAACAGTATTTGCCACTCTGAATACAAAAATACTTGGCAGCTGTAGAGAAGTTTCATGTTAATTAATGAGGCAGCATTTTATTATACTTTGTGAATAGCAGGGTTTTTTTTTTTCTTTTTAAAAATAGCTTAATGCATAGCCACAAAATCCCAGAAAGGTCAACAGAAAACTATTCTCAAGAATTTGTGAAATTTCATTTTCATGTTACAAATTAAGATATTTTTATGTGACCTTTAAAATTCCAATATGTTATAACCAAGAGATTGTGTGAAGATTATTCTCCAATTGGTTCTAAGTGCCATATTTTGCTTTTCTACTGGGGTTGTCAAAAATCTTGTTATTGCCACCGGGAAACATGGAATAGTTAAAGGAGTAATGAGTTGTAGGTTAGAAGGGAGCTGGATTTGAATTGTGTCTCTGACATTTATAAGCTCTGACCTTGGGCAAGTTTTGATCAACAATTTCCTCTTTTATAAAAAAAGGTTAATAATACCTGCAATGCTTACTTCTTTAATGGTTGAGAGGATCAAATGAGATGGTTTGTAAAGTGTTTTGCAAACTTTTAACATTCAGTAACTTTTGGCCATATTCATTTCATTATATTGATATAGCACTTTTAGGTTACAAAGCATTTTCACACATATTTTCTCATTTCAGCTTCATAACTTCAAAAGAGGTGGCTTTTGAATTATGCTTAAGTAACTCATATGTCAGTAAAGTAAGCTAGTCTATTTTTTTGTTATTGCAATTCAATTAATGGTGTATTTAGGGGATTCGAACAATATCAGAAAAAAAGATTCTAGGGGGAAAAGGCTATTCTTTTATTATTTAATACTTTTTATTCTCAAAATATATACCTGGATAATTCTTTAATATTAACCTTTGCATAACCTTGTGTTCCAATTTTTCCCTCCCTTCCCCCATACCCTTCCTTAGATGTCAAGTAGTCCAATGTATGTTAAACATGATAGGAATATATATTAAATCCAATATATGCATATATATTTATGCAATTATCTTGCTGCACAAAAATAAACAAATAAAACTGGAAAATAACTGAGAAAGAAAATAAAATGCAAGCAAATAACAACAAAAAAATACTACGTTATGAACTACATTCATTTCCCAAGCTCCTCTCTCTAGGTATAGAAGGCTCTCTTCAGAACAAGATCACTGGACCTGGCCTGAATCACCTCATTGTTGAAAAGAGCCATGTCCATCAGAATTGATGACTTAATCTTGGTATCACTAACAAAATGCAACAGCAAGAGATACAAAGAGAAATTCCATTCCAAACAAATGTTGAGAGTATAAAATATTTGGGAATCCATCTACCAAAGAAAAGTCAGGAATTATATGAGAAAAATTACAAAACACTTGCCACAAAAATAAAATCAGATTTAAATAATTGGAAAGACATTCAGTGCTCTTGGATAGGCCGAGCGAATATAATAAAGATGACAATACTCCCCAAACTAATCTATTTATTTAGTGCTATACCAATCAGACTCCCAAGAAACTATTTTAATGACCTAGAAAAAATAACAACAAAATTCATATGGAAGAATAAAAGGTCAAGAATTGCAAGGGAACTAATGAAAAAAAACTCAGAGGAAGGTGGTCTAAGTGTACCTGATCTAAAGCTATATTATATAGCAGCAGTCACCAAAACCATTTGGTATTGGCTACGAAATAGACCGGTAGATCAGTGGAACAAATTAGATACAAAGGACAAAAAAGGGTACATCTATAGCAATCTAATCTTTGACAAACCCAAAGATTCCAACATTAGGGATAAAAATTCATTATTCGGAAAAAACTGTTGGGAAAACTGGAAATTAGTATGGCAGAAATTAGATATGGATCCACACTTAACACCATATACCAAGATAAGATCAAAATGGGTCCATGATTTAGGCATAAAGAGGGAGATAATAACTAGATTAGAGGAACAGAGGATAGTCTACCTCTCAGACTTGTGGAGGAGGAAGGAATTTATGACCAGAGGAGAACTAGAGATCATTATTGATCACAAAATAGAAGATTTTGATTACATCAAACTAAAAAGTTTCTGTACAAATAATACTAATGCAAACAAGATTAGAAGGGAAGTAACAAATTGGGAAAATATTTTTAAAAACAAAGGTTCTGACAAAGGTCTCATTTCCAAAATATATAGAGAACTGACCCTAATTTATAAGAAACCGAACCATTCTCCAATTGATAAATGGTCAAAGGATATGAACAGACAATTCTCAGAGGAAGAAATTGAAACTATATCCACTCACATGAAAGAGTGTTCCAAATCACTACTGATCAGAGAAATGCAAATTAAGACAACTCTGAGATACCACTACACACCTGTCAGATTGGCTAAGATGACAGGAACAAATAATGACAAATGTTGGAGGGGATGTGGGGAAATTGGGACACTAATACATTGCTGGTGGAGTTGTGAAAGAATCCAGCCATTCTGGAGAGCAATCGTGAATTATGCCCAAAAAGTTATCAAACTGTGCATACCCTTTGACCCAGCAGCGCTACTACTGGGATTATATCCCAAAGAAATACTAAAGAGCAGAAAGAGACATATATGTGCCAAAATGTTTGTGTCAGCTCTTTTTGTTGTAGCTAGAAACTGGAAGATGAATGGATGTCCATCAGTTGGAGAATGGTTGGGTAAATTATGGTATATGAAGGTTATGGAATATTATTGCTCGGTAAGAAATGACCAGCAGGAGGAATACAGAGAGGCCTGGAGAGACTTAGATCAGCTGATGCTGAGTGAAATGAGCAGAACCAGAAGATCACTGTACACTTCAACAACAATACTGTATGAGGATGTATTCTGATGGAGGTGGAGGTCTTCAACATAAAGAAGATCCAACTCACTTCCAGTTGATCAATGATGGACAGAGGTAGCTACACCCAGAGAAGAAACACTGGGAGGGGAATGAAAATTGTTAGCACTAATATCTGTCTGCCCAGGTTGCATATACCTTCGGATTCTAATGTTTATTGTGCAACAAGAAAATGATATTCGCACACATGTATTGTACCTAGACTATATTGTAAAACATGTAAAATGTATGGTATTGCCTGTCGTCGGGGGGAGGGAATAAAGGGAGGGGGGTAATTTGGAAAAATGAATACAAGGGATAATATTATAAAATATATATATATAATAATAATAAAAAAAAAGAAATTATAGCTTTGAGGCTGTGGACTTGGGTTCCCAGGAAGATATCAGTTATCTTTTTTTAAAAGATTTTCTTTAAAAGCCACTATAGCATCATAGATAGCTACTGTAGCATCATGGATAGCTGGAGGTTTGAAATTCTGGGTTATCAAGAAGTGTACCCCAACTCCAAGAAGACTTTCATAATGCATATAAGCATTCAAAGTTCTTACACTTTTACTAACAAAAAATTAATAATAGGTCTACTAAAAATATGCTGTTAAATGTTTAACAACCAGCTTTTGATACATCGTCACGAAATGTAGTTAAGACATACTATTGAATTTAACTTTCATCACTAACATTGTTCTCCTTCACTTTCTTAAGTTTCTACAATGAGCAAAACAATAAATCAAGCATGAATTTATAGTTCTGATTTCAGGGATGTACAAACATATTGAAATTTAACAATCAGCTCTCAAGGCTTAATTTATCTGGTTCTAGCACACCTCTGTTAATGACTCTTTTATAGACTCTTCTCTCTGGCCAATAGTCCCATTCTTCTGGATCTTGTACAGAGTGTATTGGGCTCTTTAGACTGAAACAATTTCTCTTATGGATGAAGCTGAGGAGCTTGCTTCCAGGAGAGCTGTAATGACAGGTGGCAGAAATTCCTAGGCAAGGCCATGAAGAACATATAGGTATGTTGCAGCTTGTTCAAGTTGCTAGTCAAATGGTGAATAGGAGCTTCTTTGGCTGCTTTTGTCGAACTGGAATTAGAGATGTTTTCTGAGGTCTCAAATTTCCTTGGTTTCTTTTGGCATTGGATCTCTTTGCTTGATTGGACTTCTTCAAGTATGGTGTTGAGTGAGGGGCCTTGTACCCTCTCCCTCCAAGGCTGATACATGGCTTCAGAAATGGATTATATGCATTGTTTAACATTTTGTTTAAGATGAAGATTTGAAGTTATGATCTTAGAAGTTTCAAAAAGGTAGAAGAGCTAGCCATTTAATAGAATAGTCTCTCCTGGGTTTTCCAGATAGTCTAGAACTAATACCCCAAGCATGAACCAGCCACTGGTAGCTAGGCTCCCTTTATATCTCCCTACACATATTTTCAGTGACCTCATTAACTTACATGGGTTCAACTATCATTTCATTTGCAAATCAGTTCCAGATTTATATATGAAACTCATAGGCTCTCTTCAAAGTCCTGCATTGATGTGTACTGAATATTTCCAATAGCTATTCTGCAGTTATCTCTGCCACTTCTCCCAATTATCCCCTTTTAATGAGTTCCTAAACTAAGGAAGTTCCACCATCCTTCCATGTTAAGATTTATCCTTATTTTTCCCCTCTTCATCAACCTTTATATCCAATCAGTTGTCAAATCTTATTAGTTGTCCCCTGGTATCATCATGTCCCTGTACCACTTTTTACACACCTTATTCCCCAGCTCTAAAAAGTCCAGTCTTTGAGATGAAATACAAATTATTGGCAGTTGGCATTTAATTTTTTTTCTCAGATTTTAATCCATCTTTCAAAACTTAGTTTATATTATTTCCCCTCATGAGCTCTGTTTTTCAGACAAACTAAATTACTTTGCTATTCCCTGAATTTTCTATCCCAATTCCTACCCCTGTACTCCATTCAGTCTACCCTGCATGCTTTGAATGTACTCTTTTGGTTATTCTCCATAGAATCTTGATCTTCCTTCCCAGCTCAGCCCATACTACCTATCTTGACTCCCTCCCACAAGAATCTACTGTCCTCTTTCTACTTTGGAAATTACTTTATATTTATTATATAAATATTTTGTACTTATTTGTGTCTAAGAGGCAAGCACTGATATGTGTTCCCTTTCTTTCTCCAGTGTCTACACAGTGACTAGTGCATGATAGATACTAGATGCACTTTTTGATTCTCATTGAACAAATAAATGAAAATAAATTACATGATTATACATTTCAGTTTTTGTACAAACTGAATACAGTTTTCAGATGTAAAGTAAGTAAAATCTTAAATAATCAACAACCATTGATTAAAGTTCTATTGTATGCCTAGCCAACCACTCAGACAATTATATTTTACCAGGGAGGAAAAAACAGATGAAGTTGATGTCCTTTATTTTGTTGTTGTTGTTTTAGGCTGAATTTGTGATTTCATCAGTAGACAGCTATAGGTGAAGGACTCCCTCTTTTAATACAGATAAGCATTTGTTTTTCACTTAACTCTAGATATCCATGCCTCTGAAACTAGATATTCATTTCATTACATGGCTTCTCAATTCTTTTTTGTTGTCCAGTCATTTTAATTATGTCTGACTTTTCATGACCTCCATTTGACATTTTATTGACAAAAGATACTAGGATGTTTTGCCATTTCTTTCTCCAGCTCATTTTGCAGATGAGAAAACTGAGGTAAAAAGGGTTATGTGACTTTCCCAGGATATCACTGGTACTGACTGACTGAGTTTGAACTCAGGAAACTTAATCTCTCTGATTCTAGACTTGGCATTCTATATACTGTGCCACCCAGCTTCTCATCTCTAGTTATGGACATAAAAATTCCAAAGAAATAAATGAAAATATCTCCAAATTGATTGACATTACTTAAGATCTGTCTTTGAGAAAACAGGCATAGAAGATGATACAATCTTAGTCTAGAGATTAAAAAAGATTAAGATTTATTTATATCTTCAAGTATCAAAATGAGATTAAACATCTCTGCCTTTTCACTATAATAGTAATGTCTTCATGCTTCCCTGAGCTCTTCTCATTTCCCATCTCCTTTATGTGCACAGAAAGAGAAAGCAGAAACTGAAATTGAGAATATTATTTGTAACTAGGAAATTAGAATATGAAAAATCTGTCTGCTTCTTCCTGTTGAAGTGATAAACATAATTAATGCAACAAGGAACATGAATTAAAACTATTGCATAGGAAGGTTTTTGACATTTCTCTGCCTTTACTATTTAGCACCCAAAGGCCAATGTGCATCCATTATATTACCTAATGACTTGTAGGTGGCACAGTGGATAGAACAATTGATCTGGAATCATGAATTCCTGAGTTCAAATCCACCCTCATACTCTTACTTGGCTATGTCCTGAATTTCCTATTTCTTCTCCTGCTCCCATACACTATTCACAGTCCATTCTGCATATCTTGAATGCATTCTCTCCTTAATTCTGCTTCATAGCACCTTGATCTTCCCTCAAAGCTCAGCTCATGCTACCTTTCTCACTGTGTCTGCCCAAAAGTCACTGCCCTTTCTCCACTTTGAAATTACTTTATATTTACTTTGTAAATATTTTGTATTAACTTATTTGTGCTCCCTATCTTTCCTACCTCTAATGGAATATAATAAGCATCTAGAGGTCAGAGACTGATTTGTGTTCCCTTTTTATTTCCACTGTTTAACACAATATGTGGTAGCTATGTGACTTTGGACAAAGCACATAAGCCTGTTTGCCCCAGTTTCTTCATCTGTAAAATGGGCTAGAGAAGGAAATGACAAACTCCTACATTATCTTTGTAAAGAAAATCCAAAATGAGATGATAAAGAGTTGGACCTGACTGACCAACAACAAAAACAAGTTGTAAAATGGGTTTGAGGGGATTATTGTTTTTTTGTTGAATATAAGCTTTTTTCTCTGGGTTTTTATTTTTGCAATGTTTTGGGGGTACAATAAATACTCTTCCAGTTCAGTGAAAACTTTCCACTGGTCTGACAAGAAACCATTTTTAACATGAGGTAATTTAAACCTTTAAATATATTTTTCCATTTAGCTGGCTATCATTGCTGAGAAATGACTCATTAAAGAAAGTAAATCCTTTCAAGATACTTTTCTTTTTTTTTTTACTTTCTGTGTTTAGAGATAGATCAATGTGTGTATCTTATTTTATTTTATTGGATATATGTATATATATATGCATATATATACATATATATATGTATATTGGATATATGTATATATATGTACATATATATGTATTTTTATTTTCACATAAAACGATATCTTGATTAAGAGTCTTTGAATGTTGATTGCAATGAATGACTGGAAAAGAACAGGTGCTCCTTCCTGAAGTGTACTATACTTGAAATTATTATAGATCCTCATAGCGTGATCTTCTCATTGCATGTATTTCTTGGAACCATAGAATGTTGGAGTTATAAGAAACAAGCATTTATTAAGTGTCTATATGGTGTACCAGATACCATTAGATTGTGAGCACCTTGCTGGAAGAGATTTTCTTTTGCTTTTTTTTTTTTTTTTTTTTTTTTTTTTTAATGCCAAGGGTTTGGCATTCATTCAATCACTAAACATTTATTAAGGATTTATGATGACTCAGTCAGTGTGCTAAGCTCTGAAGATATAAAAAAGAAGCAAAGGAGTTTACAATGTAATGAGGGAGAAAACATGCAAACAAATATAATATGGAAATCAAACTATATATATATATATATATATATCTCATCTCTCTCTCTCTCTCTCTCTCTCTATATATATATATATATATATATATATATATATATATATATATATATATATATATATATATATATATATATATATATATATATATATATATATATATGATAAATAGGAGATGATCACTGGGATTAAGAGGGGTTAAGGAAGGCTTGCTGTAGAAGGTGGGATTTGCTAGGACTTAAAGGAAGCCAAGGTCTGTAGTCAGAAAGGGGGAGGAAGAAGAGCATTGAAGACATGGGGGACAGCAAGAGAAAAAAACTGGAAACTAAGAGATGAAGCGTCTTATACATGAAACAGCGGGGAGGCCAGTGCCATAAGATTGAAGAAGTCAAGAGTAAGAGGGTCTGAAAAGGTGGAAAGGAGCTACATTTGAAAGACTTTGTATGCTGTTTAACTGTGCTTTATGTATTTGCTTCTGGAGGCAAAAGGATACTACTAGAGTTACTGAGCTAGAGGTGTAGCTTGATTAGAACTCACTTTAGTGGAGAATTACTTTTAGTGGCTGAATGGAGAATAGATACGAGTGGAGTGAGGAGATAGTTGAGGCAGGCAGACCCACCAGTTGGCTAGGCAGTAATCAAGACAAGAGGTGATGCTTTAGGGGGGCGGCTATCCAGATGAGAGAAAGGGACATATCTGAGAAATGTTGCAAAGTGAACTGTGTAGGATTTTGAAAAATAGCTTGGATAGGGGAGGGAGGAGTGAGAGGAGAGTGAGGAGTCTAGAATGGCTCCGAGGTTATGATTCTGAGGGAGAATAGAGTTGTACCCTTCCATAATAGAGAATATAGGAGAGAGGGATTACCTTTGGGAGTTATGTTTTAGACATAGTAAGTATAGGATGACTACTGGATGTTCAGTTCAAGACATCAGAAAGGCAGTTAGAGTTGCAAGCTTGGAAGTTAGTAGAGAGACTGGGAGTGGAGAGATAAATTTAAGAATAATCAACATAGAGATGGTAATTAAATCTTCATTAGTTGATGAGGTCACTAAGTGAAGTAGCACAAAGGGAGAAGAGAAATGGGCCCAGAACAGGAGCTCACTGGACAATTCCACTTAGGGAGCATGATTTGAAAGAGGATCTAGCAAAGGAGACAGAAGAGTGGTTAGGTAGGAGGAGAGCCAGGAATCTCACTAACCTGTGCTAGGCTCCAGGTATTCAAAGACAAAACGAAGAGTGGTTGCTGTTCCAAGGAGCCTACATTCTCCATGTAAAAGATTAATTTCACACATGATTTTTTGAGGAAGAAGAAAGCCTAATAACCAGAGCATCGGGAAAAGCTCTCCTCACAGCGGCACACAAGCCAGTGCTCCACCTCTCAGAGCCCTGATGGCTGGGCTCAGACTCTCTCTATTGACTCATAAGTCCTCCTCTCTTGGATCTTGGCTCCCTAGATCTGCTCCCTGGGATGGTGTTCTCTTTAACTTTCCTGCAAGACATCATGGTCATCCGTGGTTGTGGGAGATATGTATCTTCTCTCCTTCCTCCCTTCCCATATGAAAGAATAAAGATGGATTCCTTTTCAAAGATCTGGGTTTTTCTTTTATAGAAGGCTCTTTTCAACTGAAGAACTCACATTTAAGAGTGCATCTTTTGTTGTTGTTTGATTTTGTTTTCTTCTTAGGGGCAATCACAGACAAAAAGTGCAGGTAGGTGGTGAAGTGGGAATCAAGAAAAATCATCTTTGTAAATTCAAATCCAGCCTCAGATACTTAGTAGTTGTGAGACTCTAGGCAGGTCCCATCCTTTTTTGCCCCAGCTCTAAAATGAGCTAGAGAAGGAAATGGCAAAGAACTTTAGTATCTTTGCCAAGAAAATCTCAAAATAGGGTCATGAGTTGGACATGAAGTGATTGAATAACAACAACAATGAAAAAGAACCTGCTAATTTCTGAAGTAGCCCGTTCTACTACTTCTGGACATAGCTGATTGTTAGTAAGTCTTTTCTTGCATCATACTCTTGTAGCAATAGATGCTTTTTTGCCCCATTCTTTCTAATTTTACTCTTTAAAACCAAGAAGACTAAATCTAATCCCTTTTCCAGCTGATAATCTTCTAAATATTAGAAAATACCATTAGATCTTCTTGCCCCCCTTTTTTTTCTAATTTAGTTTCAATAACCCTAGCCTTTTCAGTTGTGTGGAGTAAGATATGGTGAAGAACTTACAGATTAAGCACATATTGATCAGAGACTGCTAATGTAAACCAGACCTACAGGCCCCAGTCACGTGAAGGCCTAGGCTGCATTCCATTGTCCAAAGAAGAAGAGGCTGTAAATCACCTTGTCTGGTTGCATTCCACTGACCAAATGGTGGGGAGTGCAGAATTGTATGACCAATCACAAACTATGGAGGGTGGGATTTTGGAGTTCTTTGTCTGAAATGTATAAAAGTTGTAAATATCTTCAAAAGAGTGGCTCTCTCCTGCTATGGATTTGGCTCACAGACCAGGATGGGGTCCTCTTCTCGAGATTCTAATAAATAATTCTGCTTTTCTATGAATGATCTCTGAGTAGTCATTTTTGGATAGGATTTTCTATCCCTCACATAGTCAATCCTCAGATTGCATTAACTTGAGGACCTCCTTGCATGCCTTCAGGTAGTCTTTGCTAACTAAAAGACACAATGTCTTATTGTAGGCACAGAGCAATAAAACAGATTAATGATTTATTATATTTTCTCCTTTTCATTTTTAATCTCACATTATAGAACATTATCTGACTTGTTTATGGAAAGTTACAACTTTTGACTGATATTGGAAGTAATGATTCCCAATCCTGGTTTGTAGAACTCAAATTGAAGCATCTTCTATAATTATGCTTTTTTTCTTGAATTTTGGAATTTATCCAGCTCTAAGAAAGATTTGAAAATGAAGAAGAGGTAAAGCAAGAAAAAGCATCTATTGCTACAAGAGTATGATGCAAGAAAAGACTTACTAACAATCAGCTATGTTTGTTCTCTGATTAGCATGAGAAACTACTTGTATTGTTTGTACTTTTAGCTGAGCAATAAACTGCCTTGGTCTTTGGCCACCCAAGGACATTTGGACTAAAGGTTTGGTAGTAGAAGATGAATTTGTTCATTTTAGTCAGAGGAGCAAATGATTTGTAAAGATTGCTTATCAAGCAGCTAATTTTAAAAAAAATTATTCAAGAAAATATAAAGAATGAATTCTTTCTTTACCTAAAAGTTTAGTCTATAGATTATATTTCTGAAGATTCAAGTCAAAGGTATAAAGGCATTTTTTTGTAACAGCATATTCAACAGTTTCAGTTAAAGAAAACTGTAAAAAGAAAAATGAGGAGGAAGAAGAATATTTGTATAACACTTCCCATTTTATAAAGAACTTTCTTCGCAATCATTCTATAGCACATCTAATGATATTATAGTGAAAACTTTGTAGCTACTTTTCCATTGCTGACTCTGCTGACAACTCAGGTCCCCAGAACTCAACTAATTCTTGACTCCTCAGGGTTTTAGAGTTAATCCTGAGAGGATAAGGTATCTTTCTGATACTATAGTTCAAGAAGCCCCATCAAGGTACTTTTTCCATTATTTTGAGTAGGTATCGGAAAGCCAGAAAGATCAAGGATTTATGAAGATAGTATAAAGAGAAGAGGTAGTATAAAACATTCTTCCCCTAATTCCCCCCAAATAAATCCATGACACACTCTTCCAGAAGTAAATATAGTGTCTCAGGGACAGTGAGATCATGCTCCAAGATCACATGTAGTGGACCACAGAGGGAATCCTTTTGAGGGGATCTTAATGATGTTTATCACAAGTGTGGGCAGCTTTTCTGGTTCTGCTTCCCTCACTGGCTCCAGGCTCCTTGGTTCCCATGCAGATATTACTGCCAGCTACTGCTGTCCCTGGGACACCACCAGAACACCAGAGAAAGGTCTGTCCTTTAAAATTCCTGAGACTTTTCTAAGCCAAAGGTAAAGAGTAGGAAGTGAGGCAGAGGCCAAAGCATTCTGTTTTCTCCAGAGTAAGTCCTTGGCTCCCTTTCCCAGGGCATCAGTTCTGTACTGGCTCCTTCTTTTCTAGATAATGCACAAAATATGACCTAGTTTCTTCAACTAATACAAAAACATTTCTTGTGCAATACTGCTTAAGTTCTACTAATGACTTTGTGTTGGAATATAAGGATGATGGGAGGTAACAGTTGTAGAAGCCTCCCTTTTTGCTCTTTTTTTTAACCTTTTATGAGCTCAGATCAGAGACCAGTTCTAGGTAGAGGGAGGAGGAACCTGTAGATTACAACCTCTCTCTCCCCTTTTTCCTCCCTTCCAAACAGCTCTGAGCTAACAGAAAATACTTTTTAGCCCTAACAGTAGTGACAAACAGGGAAAAGGGAGAGCATCCATCGAGAGTGATGATATCAGGGACCTAGGGCAATTGAACATGCTCTTAACTCTGAGACCCCAAGAGAATAGAAACTGCCTAGTACCTAAAGAGTACCTAAACCTCAGTTATCCATGAAGAAAAAAAGAGATCAACATCAGTGTCGTCCTTTTGTCTACTCCAAGTTCAAGAGTTTACAAGTTATCCTAAAGAGAGAATGGGAATCCTGGGATGTGCCAACCTAAGGATTGCCTTTCTGTCAAACCCAAGTTTGAATGTTCCAGCATCCAGACTTCTGGAAGAGAAAGTTTGCAGTTCCTGGGTGATGACAAACTCTTGTGGAAAACAAAATTGTGCATGTGGTCTCCTGCAGCTGGAGGAACAGCATGAGCCTAAACATGAAAAAGCAAAATATTTGAACTTCACTCTCTCTAATTACGAGGTATTCACACAGCACATGAATAATGGGAAGAAGATTGCCTCTCTCACAACCTTAAGTTCATTCTTATTCTAAGTAATCATATCTCTGATTGAATACCCTAAAGTTGGATTCTCATCTGTGTCTCTGAGGATGAAGAGGATTCCTAGGAATTTGAGAGATTTCCTATCTAGCAACTCCAAGTACATTTTCTTTTAGGAGGTGGGGGGAGCTTCTAATTCCTCAAGATATAATGTTGGTAACTTGTTTGGATTCCTGGGTTGAAAAGGGGGACACACTGGAATATTAAAGAGTTGCCAATTTATCAAACCCATGCTTGTTTACTTTTTGAGGGCAAGCTAAGCCAAATCTAAGCTATGGGTATGGAAGACTGACTTGATCCTAAGAGTGAAGATAGTAGCAGGTGGTACTCTATGGAAAGAGAAGAATTGTATTGACAATTCATTAGCTACATGCGATTTTCACATTTTATTTGAAGTTAAATAATAGCTATCCTGAATCCAATATGTGTTAATTAGCTTGAGTGGGATCTGGAAACTCTTTTACCTTGCATGTAAAGACTTAGAGATAAGCTACATACTGATTTTTTTTTTCTCAGAGGCAATTCTGGGTAGAAAAAACAAGGTTGTGGAGAACACTGATTGGGACCACTGGGCATTAATTGGGTGAGGGGTTTTCTTATTGATTGAACCCAATAATATAACTTCTAATACTACTAGGCTAGATTCCATACTTCACATTTATGGTTTACAAAGTATTTCCCTCACAACAATTATGTGAGGGGAATAATGTAAGTATTATATGATAATTCAAATCCTAATTATCCTAAGATCATGGGTAATGGGTTTAGATCTAGAAGAGAGCTTAGAAATCATCTAACTCAGTCCCTTCACTTTACAGGTGAGGAAACCTTGGCTCATAAAGATTAAGTTATATGTTTGAGGACACATAGGTGGTACCATCTATGGTACATGAAAAAATAAAATTTGATGGCAGGTCGTCTGAATCCAGGCACTCTGTCCATAATACCCATGCTGCCTCTCATACTCATTTTAAGAGTTACTCACCCAACTAATAAATTTCAGAGCAGGAAATCAAACCCAGGTCTTCTGTCTTCAGGAGCAATATTCTTTCAGCTACACTTTACTCAGTCTCCAAAGCATGATGATATCCTCCTGTCATGATAACGTTCAAGATCATTGATGAGCATTAACAATATGTGATTTTGATCCCTCACATATTTTGAGCACAAATTTGGACATTCTAACTCACGACCAAGTGTAAAACATGAAGATAGGGAGTGCACAGGGAAGATGGCAACTCACAAGCCAGCAAGGAAAGTGTCCTGGCTCTGCTACCTGGACTTAAGACAATAATTTTCTCTTCAGAGGTCATATCTACTTAGAGGGCCATGGTTTGTCCCTTGAGAATTCTTTTATTTAATTACCTGTAAGCCAGCCATCTATTTAACTTCTAAGAACCACTTTCCATTTTATGGATCATATACATCCCTTTAGAGCTCCTGTCTTTCTTTGTTATAACTTTAATCTCTTGAAAGAACTAAAATGAGTCATCCATTTAATAAATTTTCTATTTGGGCTGTTTGAGTCTTGAATGTTGTTCCATCTTAGATTCAATTCCTCTTTTTCTCCATGATCCCCTTGCTCCAATACAAACATATGCATACACAACATGCACAGCAATTCATACAACACAACACATTTAAAATGTTTCTTAGAGAAAATTATGGAGGCTGTCATAGGAATTTTCTTGATCTTAAGAAGTGGCTCTAGGGGGAATTCTGCAGTGATAATGAATGGTAGAGAGACATGAAGGAGGAATCCTTTTCCCCTACTCCTTGTTCAGTTTTCTCCAAAAGAAAATATACTAAGAACATTCAGACCATTTTTATTTATATGTCTTTATAACAGAAATTCTTCCTATCTACTGTAGAAAAGTCTTTCTCTACTCTGTATCTGTCTGACTTAAAGTTCTAAATGTAATTTAATAACTTAAATCTAATTTGTTTTCCTAATTGCACATGTGCCATTAATTTCTTAATAAAACAGCACTGTTCATGAAGATGGTGTTGTTGAATGATAATCAGTGGGATATGAAGTTTCTACAATCAATGGAGATGCTTTTACACAGTCCTAGTAATAATAACTGATTTGTACATGGCATTTTAAATTCATTATCCCATTTGAACCTCAAAAAAGGCCTGTGAATTAGGTATTGTTATCTCTTTACAGATAAAAAACATATGTCTCATGAATTCAGTGATTGACCTGTGGTAAAATACTTCATAAAAGTTAGATGTAGGATTTGAACTCACATGTTCCTGACTCCAAATCTAGTATGCTAACCAAAGTAATGCAAAGTCTCTAATTTACAAAATTTCACTTATGTCTATGCAGCATGTACTTGAAAGAAAATTAGAATTAAGTGAGCATTATGTAAACTGAATACAATCTTAGTCTTCCCTCACATTAAGGATGGGATGAGAAGGACATGGAATAATAGAGTTAATCACAGGGCAGGAATATGCTGTAGTCAACTCTCGGCTCAGGAGGATTGAATGTTAAATTTTCAGAGTAAGCTTATATTTTCAAAGCACTACAAATCAGGGTTTGAGTTATTGCTTTATTGATTGTCTCGATTTAAAGAAGTTATGGAGAAAATGTTAATGGTGGATTAAATTGAAAAGTGTGCCCTGAATATATTTTTCACCCAGAAAGTTGGTTGTTAAATATTTTCCTCCTTCCAAAGGAAATAAACTCAAGTCCTGGGTCTCATTGGTTCCTTGCTTTATCTTACTTAGCTAAACAAAACAGATGGCTCAGTTCTAACTTTTTATACTGTGATTAACAAGCATTCATTAAACATCTAATTTGCACAAACACTATGCTTTAGATTTTGTTTTGCCATTTATGAAGTGCTTTCCTCACAAGAATAAACTTAGATATTACCAGTATTATTTTTATTTTATAGATGAAGAAACTGAGACACAAAGAAATTAAGTTAGTTAGCTAAAGTTGGCTAAAGTTACACAGCATATGAATTAGTAAATTTCAAATATTTGATAATTAATGGATGCTAGAGAATAGCTCTTTTACTATAAAAGGATTTGTAGCCTTCAGTTTGTTATTTGGCAAACTATGTTTTATTGTCCACTATTAAAACAAGTAAAATATGGTTTTTTTCTATACCAATTATTAGCAACTTACTTTAATTCTATTCCCCTTACTAAACTTTAGCATTTTTTTAACTGATGTTCATAATTATTATTCAGTCATAGAACCATTATATCAACTGAAGTATAAATGATGGAGAATAGTTAAAATAAGCTAAGAGTTAGAACTTCAAACTTTAACATCTTTCAAAGAAAATAAATTTCAATTGCCTGTACTGCAATGGTCATATAATTCTATAAATTTTGATAAGGAATTGAAATCTTTATGGCTTACAAAATAAATGTAATAATAGCACTGGAGCAAGACATCTCTGCTAAAAAAAGGGAAAAAAGGGATGATATAGCAAAATATTCAGTACATACATCAGTTATTCAGCAACATCAATGTACCAAAGCACATTTTTTGGCATGGGGTGTGATGTTTGTAAAATATTCCTTTATTGTAGGTCTTTTTTTTTTTTTAATGGGTGAGTGAGTTGGAAAGGAAAAAATAAAATAAAAAATTCATCATAGTGTTACATACATTAATCAATTGGAAGTCGACACACTTTTATGAGAAATTCTATGATATTTATAGTAAATTGAAGAAGCAAGTGATTAATTCCATATGCTTAATTTTTATTTTCCATTATAAATACTGAATTATACAATTATCTATCTATCTATCTATCTATCTATCTATCTATCTATCTATATATAGATATATATCTCTATATATAGATAGATATATACATATATATATACAGATATATATGTATATCTATCTATCTATCTATCTATCTATCTATCTATCTATATATATATATTTCATCAAGGAAATGCAGAGAAGAATGTAGGTTTCAGAACCCAATTCTTTCCTCTCAAAGGGGTAGAATTTTACATAAATCTACATTGTGGGAAATTTATTATATAAAAAAAAGTCAAAAAAATAACTAAAAATTTTGCATATACTTTAATGACAATTTTGTAGATTATAAACTCCTTGAAGGAAGGAACAGGATTTTATTTGAGATTTAAAGGAAGCCAGAGGAATACATTAAGTGGAAGAGGAAGAGAAAGTATTCCAGGCATTCTGGACAGCCGGAGAAAATGCTCAGAGCCAAGGTTTGTGGAATAGGCAGAAGGTCATTGTCACTGGATCAAAGAGTACATATTAGCAGGTAAAACCAGAAAGGTAGAAGGTTAGGTTGTGAAGGCCTTTGAATACCAAATAGAATATTTTGCATGTGTTCCTCTATGCTGGAGGAAATGATTGGAGTTTATTAAGTAGGGAGATTATATGATCAGACCTGAACAGTAGGAAAATCATGTTACTGACTGAGTGGAGAATGGATTGGTATAGAGAAAGACTTGAGGCAGGCAGACCTACCAGTTGGCTATGCAGCTCTGGTATTTTCATCACAAATGCTTGCAAATCTTCTGTTTCATATATTGAATGACCACCTTTTCTTTTGAAAATTTATACTCTTCTCAACTTCCGGCCAAGATGGCGGCTTGGAGGCGTTTTCTCTCAGGACTTACTTCATGACAAGCCTTGGAGTTAATGCTTGACCGGAAAAGAAACCCACAAATAATCACCAACAGAACACATCCTTGAAATTCGCCAGAGAAGGTCTGTGTTTGCTCGGGGGAGGGGACGAACAGACTGGACGCAGCATGAGCACAGGCAGTAAGAGCGAGACAGGCAGCTCACACTGCAAACCGGAGGGGGGAGAGGTGTGATCTCTGCCATTTCTGCAAAAAGACTTACCCCAGTGTGGATATTCTTTCTTGGCAGCAAGCCAGGAACAGCAGAGAGGGTGTAAACATGGGAGGTGAAGAATAAAACCCCGGAAACCTAGCATCTCTCGGATCTGGCAACCCCCAGCCCCACCTGGACTGACTCAGCATGTTCTTAGAGTCTCAGAGCACAGACTCAGCACAGCCATCGCTGTCCTGTTAGTGCCTTGCTGCTGTCTCCCGCAGTCTGTAGAGGAAGCCCGGTAACACCATCTAGCCCCATCCCTCCAAAAAACAAACCAGTTGTTTCTCTTGTCAATTTGTTTTCTTTGATTCCCACTCTGACAAAATGAACAAAAAATTTAAAAGGGCTCTAACCATGGATAGCTTCTGTATGGAGAGAGAGCAGACTTCAAACCCTGAGGAGACTAAAAGCAGATTGTCTCCAGAGGGGGATATGAGCTTCTCCTCAATACATAAGACTCCCATAGAGGAAATCAAAAAGGCTCTCACAAGAGAGCTAGAAGAGAAATGGGAAAAGGAAAGGGAAGCTTGACAAGAGAATCTGGAGAAGTTATCCAGAGTTGATAAAGAGATCAAATCATTGAGAAACAAAATTAGTGAATTGGAAAAGGTAAACAACTCCAAGGAAAATAGGATTAATGAGCTGGAAAAAGAAAACAGCTCTCTAAAAAATAAAATTGATGAAATGGAAAAAAATTCCATAGAAGATAAAAATGCAGTTGGACAATTACAAAAAGATATAAAAAAAGTGAGTGAAGAAAATACATCATTGAAAATTAGAATGGAACAAGTAGAAATGAATGACTCAAGGAGAAACCAAGAAGTAGTCAAGCAAAACCAGAAAAACGAAACAATTGAAAAGAATGTCAAGTACCTTATTGGAAAGACAACAGACCTGGAAAACAGATCCAGGAGAGACAATTTGAGAATAATCAGACTCCCTGAAAAATGTGAGGAAAATTCACACTCAGTTTTGCTAAGCCCCATTGCCCTCCAGAATATCATATTCCAAGCCCTCCAGTCCTTTAATGTAGAAGCTGCTAAATCTTGTTTTATCCTGACTCTGGCATCATTATACTTGAATTGTTGCTTTCTGGATGCTTGGCAATATTTTCTCCTTGACCTGGGAGTTCCAGAATTTGACTATAATAATCCTGGGAATTTTCATTTTGTGATCTTTTTCAGGAGGTGATCAGTGAATTCTTTCAACTTGTATTTTATCTTCTGGTTCTAGAATATCAGGACAGTTTTCCTTGATAATTTCTTGAAAGATGATGTCTAGGCTACTTTTTTGATCCTGACCTTCAGGTAGACTAATAATTTTAAAATTATCTGTCCTGGATCTATTTTCTAGGTCATTTTTTCAATGAGATAGTTCACATTTTTTTCTTTTTTTCCCCCTTATTGTATCGTTATTTTTATAAACCCATGAGCTTTGATTTGCTCGAATCTAATTGTTAAGGAATTATTTTCCTTACTGAGCTTTTGTATCTCCTTTACTATTTGGCAAATTTTGCTTTATAAGTCATTCTTCTCCTCAATAGCTTTTTATATTTCCTTTTATACCATTCTCAATTCTTTTCCTATTTTTTCCTCTATCTCTTTTACTTAATTTCCAAATTCCCTTTTGAGCTCTTCCATAGGCTGAGATTTTTTTTCCTGTAGGTCTTATTTTTCCTGGAGGTTTTGGATGTAGGAGTTTGAGTTTATCTTCTTCTGAATGTATGTTTTGATTGTCCTTGTCACCATAATAACTTTCAGTGGTCAGAAATTTTCTGTTTTCTGCTCATTTTCCTAATCTATTATTCAGACTTTTTTTTTAATCCTTTGTTAAAGTAGGGCTCTGTTTCCAGGGTGCAGAGTGCTCCAGGGTTTTTTTGCAGCTGCTTTCAGGCATCCTTCTAGGACCTGGCCACAAGCCCTCTTTCCTGCCCTGGAGCTGTTACTGAGTGTTTCTCCTGCCCCACTGTAGCTGTGAGATCTGGTGTACTGGAGTGGTCAAGGCCTGCTGTGTTGACATGGGGCCAGGGCTGGGCTGGCATGGCCTGCACTAGGACCACATGCTGGACTCCCACCCTATTTCCACAGATCTTTTCTCCTGATCTTCCAAGTCCCCTTTGGTGACTCTGGGCTGAGAGATGTGGAAGCCACCAGGACTTCTGTTGACATAGAGGTCCCTAGGCCCATTCCTGCTTTACTGGGGTGGGGCCAGGGACTTTAACTGCAACCTGGATTACCACCCTGACCTTCTAAGTTATCTTCAGCCTGAAAATGTTCTATTCCATCTTTTTGGGGTGTTCTATGCTCTAAGATTTTCATAGAATCATTATTTAAAGGAATTTAGAGCAGTTTGTGGAGCAAGTTCCTGCCTTTACTCCACCATCATTGTTCTGCCTTTAGTGGATAGAGTCAGGAAGATATGTTTGAGCCTATGTGTATGTCTTATGGGCAACAAATAAGTTGAACTTGGGTTCTTAAAAGACAAATTTAACCTCATCGATATCACTGCAATGAAGGAATTAATGGTTAGGATTTGTTTTTGGAATGGTTTGAATTCCTTGTACAGAAGAAACTGGCTCAATACAAAAGGAGAAGGAAGTAATGATGCATATTAATATATGTTCAGGGGCAGCTACTTGGTGTAGTGGATAGAGCACCAGCCCTGAAGTCAGGAGAACCTGAGTTCAAATTTGGCCTAAGATATTTATACTTCCTGGCTATGTGACTCTGGGCAAGTCACTTAACCCCAATAGCCTTAGGAAAAGAAAAAGAAAAAAAAAGAATATATGTTCATTTGAAAAGTACAAAAAGTAGGAGGATGAAATATAATAAA
Source organism: Sminthopsis crassicaudata (assembly GCF_048593235.1). NCBI lineage: Eukaryota > Metazoa > Chordata > Mammalia > Dasyuromorphia > Dasyuridae > Sminthopsis > Sminthopsis crassicaudata. Next base: position 119,324,801 of record NC_133621.1, read on the forward strand.
GAGCAATTAGTAAAAATCAATAGAAGCAGAAACTAAAACAACATTGTTGTCTTGAACATATGAACATACTATAGATGAACTGGACTAAAGGTATAGTTAGATTAGAAATTTGGAAAACAAAGAAGAAACCTGATATAGAAACATAATATACTGATGAAACATTTCAGGTATCTAGATATCTGCTGATGCTCTTTCTCTTTCTTCCAAAAGCAAAATAGTTAATAAATTTTCCATGTGGTTCAATGGGATAATTTGCCATGTGGTTTAATGTGAATTTATTTTTGAAAAACTAAAAGTGACAAAGGGAACTGTTATACTTGCCAAAGTAGAAATGCTACTTGGTCCCAGTTTCTGTTTCATTATAGAATCTATAATAGAAGAAATGTAGGTTGTTCATAGTTTGACATGAACCATAATTTTTCTGACCTACATTTCAAAAAGATCAAAGAAAGGATAGGTAAATTTTATATTTTAAGGGGAGGTTAGCCAAAGAAGGGACAAGAAGCACTTAAGTCCTAAGGTCATAAGCAGAAATTATTCTATTTGGAAGTTGAAAAGGGGGAGATGCCTAAAGAGTATATGGATATATAAGAAACTCATTAACAAAATTAAAAATTTTAAAGACATATATGGAATATCTAAAGAAAGGCAAACAACTCAAAAGGTTTTTTTAAAAAATCCTTTGTTAAAATAGGGCTTTGTTTGGAAAAAGAGAAAGATCAAAGAAGGAATAGGCCTATTGCTCTGGTTAAATGGGATGATGATAATGGAGTATGGTAAAAAGTTTAATTCCTCTATTTTGAAATTGTGCTCTCTGTCTCTATCCCTGTCCCTCCTCCTCTCTTCTTTTCTCTTTCTTTTATTCTCTCTCCTTCTCTTTATCTCCCTCTTTCCTTCTCTTTTTCCTTCCTTTCCTTATTTCCTTTCTCCTTCTCCCTCTCTTTTAAAATTATCTTTGCTCTGGAAAGCAAAAACAAAAACAAAAACAAAAGTTGTTGGCAGAGTGGAAACCTAAGAAAAGTGAGAAATTAAACAATATCTAGCTGCCTCAAGGAATTTAAGACAAATAAACATCCTCCATTTTTAGAAAAGCCTATATATATATAAACTTGACTTGTTTTGACTATTTCAGACCTTTTTCAGCAAGGTGATGTCTCTGCTTTTTAGTATGCTGTCCAGATATGCCATAACTTTCCTTCCAGGGAACAAATGTCTTTTAATTTCATGGCTATAGTCACTGTCTGTAGTGATTTTTGAGTCCAAATATAAATTCTGACACCGTCTGCAGTGATCTTTGAATCCAAATATAAATTTTGATATTGCTTCCATTTCTTCTCCCTCTGTTTGACAGAAAGTGATATGACTAGTTGCCAAGATCTTAATGAGGATTTTTTTATGTTAAATCAGCTAGCAAGACAATAGCTCCTATTAAAAAAAAAGACTTGGAATTTAAAATATGCAACAAACTCCATATGAGTAAGAATGGGTTAATATGATATAAAGGTATGTTAACAGTTTAACAGGATTGGAGTCCTGCTGTATACTTGCTTGCTGTTGACAAGCCTCATACAATCTGATACAATGTTGAAATACACAAAACCATAGGAAGAAAAATAAGAAGACCTGGACAAGTATAACCTGCAAGTGAGATGCTTTAAGCAGGTATATTTGGGAGAAGTAGGATTTGGAGTCATTTTAAAGGTTATTTTAAAGAAGGCTTAACTTTGTTTTATTTGATCCCAAGAATCAGAAATAGAACAAAAATGAAACCTTAAAACCAGGCAAGTTTGGGCTAAGTATAAAGAAAATCTCTTTAATGATTAGGATTATCAGTGGATTGACTTAATAGTTGGTCGATTTTTCTGAATGTCTGATCAGCAATCAAGATCTGATGAGAAGGGTTTAAGTGAGGGTTGAGTCTTGGCTTGAACTAGATGGTCTCTCAAATCTCTTCCATATCTGAGATACAATGATTCTAAAATGTTTCTCAGATTTCAAGTCTGGGTGAATATAATTATATCCATGCCATTCACAAAAATAGTTATATCAGATAAAGGAATAGGTTTTCAGGGGCTGGTTTCAAGTTTGGTTTTATACATGTTGAGTTTGATAGCTGCCAGAATATTCAGGTGGAGTTGTCTACTGGGAAAAATAGGACTGGGGTGGAGGATAAAAAAAAAATTGACATGCAAGTCATCTTTAAATAAATGCCAAACCAAGTAGACACAGATCTTTTATTAGATCAAATTCCACTCTTCCTCCATCCCATAGGTGCATCAGACCTTATAATACCTTTGCTGTGCTTTTGAAAAACATGAGGTTTTACATGAATTCCCTCCCACCAATTCTCTCCTCCCTCTTCCTTTAAACACTTGCATCACAAAGGTCTGGCAGCTGGAGGATTCTATCATTTGCCAGACTGAGAAAATTAGATATGACCTAACAGCCCAAGGGAACTGTTATGTCAGAATGACAGCACTCAGGGAAGCTTTTGAGAATTTAACAGCTTCCTTTCCCTTTTTTTCCCTTGAGTCTTCAATAACACTTGCCAAGTTTTATCTCCCCACAATTTGTCTATCTTATAGAGATGAGATGGAATGAGATTATCATATTCTGACACTACCATTTTCATGAGGAAAAGTCGAATTGCAGGGAAATATCAGTGTTTACTGTCACCTTGAATGTTTATATGCCGAACAAGTTTGGCACCAGCAGGTAATTCTGTATCTACATAAAACCGAAGTTGTGGGAAATAATCTCTGTCAGAAACCCTAAACAGTCCAAAGGAAACTATGTTATGTGATGAGTCAAGACAATACAGAGTTTACATAAAGCTACTGTTAAAGTCTCTAGATATCTTCTTCAGACAATACTAGAAGAAACTCTCAAGAACCTAGGAAGATTTGGAAACAAGAAACTTGCTTATGAAAATAATCTACATGTTAAATTCATGGATCCTAAATGAAAATCTTACAATGGGTAGAAAAACTGATTTTTGAAAATGTGAGATGCACTTGTTTATCCTATATAAGTATTAAAAAAAACTTTCTCCACCCATGAAATATATTATATTCTGGCATATAATCTTGCATGATCAAAGAGAAAATGTATTATCTTCAGGTTCTCATCTACTCTTCTTAACATCTAGCCTTTTTCTGAAGATGATTTGGGAGGGCAATCTCGCCAACCCCTCAAATAATCCATTATACTTCTAGTTGATTCTCATATCTCTTTATAACTTCTCATGTTCTTCATTTTTGAAACCTCTTTACTTTTTAAAGGAAGAATATCACTGTCAAAGGGTAAGGGGGAATGGAGGATTGCCAAGTGCATAGAATGATAGTATCTCAGATCTAGAAGGGTTTACTTAGGCCAACCCATACCTGAAACAGGAATCTTCCTTACATCATCACAGATCAGGTGTCCTCTAGTCTCCATTTGAAGACTAATACATCTGCCCATCTATAATCTTGTACTCCCTCTCCTGTCCTCCACAATTTTTCACAGCAGTTCAGAAATCATGCTTGTAAATTATTTCAGTACTTTGAGATACAATTCATCCTGACTCTAGGAGCAGAGTAGTTGGGTACAATGTTGGACCTGGAGTCAGCCATCATGACCTGAAGTCAGGAAGATGGGTCTTCCTGAGTTCAAATCCAACTCCAGAGGCTTCCTGGCTGTGTCACCCTGGGCAAGTCATTTAATCCTGCTTGCCTCAGTTTCCTCATCTGTTAAAATAGTTGGGAAAGGAAATGACAGGATCACAATGACCAGATTCTATGATTCATGATGAAAGTACTTGTCTAAGATCAAACAGGTCAATAACCATAGTTAAATGTGTAGTGAGAAGGGCACCAATGAACTAGGAATAGTAAGACAGATTCAAATCTGAAATGTTTCCTCTTAGCGACTGGTTTCTCTTTTGCAAGCTACTCAACTTTTCTGAGCCTATATGTACATTTTTAAAATAAGAGGTTGAAGCAGGTCTCTACTGGTTTTCCAGCTCTAAAATTCTATGTGTAAAGAGCATTGGCAAGAAAACTTGGGTGATGAATACTAGCTCCATCATGTAATACCTTGAACAAGTATATTCATCTCTTGAGAATCAATTTCCTTAACTGTAAATGGAGCTAATTATTCATGTATCAGCCATATGGTCATTGAAAATTGTGTATGATCATAATGGGCTAGATGCATGTAAGTAAAAATATTGAATTAATTAATCTCCATGAAGCTTTTATTTTCTATTTTCCTCGATTCTGTGGAGGAAAAAAATAACTAGATATAAAAAGAGAGAGTATAAATGGAATTGTTGATTTGGATTTGAAAGGATGATAAGAGGGTATAGAGAAAAGAGGAAGGGTCTTAGTTCTGAAACACACCAAAAAAGATCAAAACAGATGACCAAAAAGGGTGGTTGGTCTAGGCTGTTATGCAGGAAGATGGAAAGAGAAATATGTTAGAAGAAAACAAACTAGACATGGCAAGGGTTAATATGAACCAAAATTAGAGATGAAATAACTGTCTTGGAAAATGAAAAATAAAGTGAAAGAATGAGAGAAAATCTAGTGAGTTCTGAAGGACTAACAGTGTTCCAATGATAAAAAGAAATCACACAAAAAAAGCAGAAGCATAGGAAATGGGAAAGAAAGCAGTAGATGAGGAATAAAAGGGGATATAGATAAGGCACAATAAGACAAGGAAACAACAAGAGAAGAAAGCACACACAGATTCTGCTCCAGTTGATTGAATGTGACAGTGTTTGATGTTTATCCCTTGGGTTATATGAATATGGGCATGTATTGGTTATCCACAGCAATCTGAAATGTTTAATTTACTTTATTAGAAATATGGCACAAGAGGACTGGGGGAAGGAAAGAAAAACTTTTATTTTGTATGTGGAAGTAAAATTTCTTTTATCAACATTATATTTTCCTGGATTTTTTTTTTTTTTGGTGTCTCCTATGAAATCCTGACTTGTAAAGAGATCACTCAAGGTACATTATTAAGGAGGGCACCACTTGTTAGGTAAAACATAGGAAAACTATATACCGTGTTTCCCCGATAATAAGACACTGTCTTATTATTTTTTGGGGACTAAAAAACACCAGAGGGCTTATTTTCAGGGGAGGGCTTATTTTATCCTCCATCATGCCCCTTTTATCCTCCATCATGCCCATTTTAGCCTCCATCATGCCCCTTTTATCCTCCATCATGCCCATTTTAGCCTCCATCATGCCCCTTTTAGCCTCCATCATGCCCCCTGAGTGCTTATTTTATTCTCCATCGCTTACTGAACTTACCGAGTTTTTAGATGGTCCTGTCTCAGCTCTACTCCGCGGCGCTGCTCTCAGTAGCGCCAGCAAGCAAATCACCAGGGAAGAAGAGGATGACGCGCTCACTGCTGCAGCTCTGATTGGATGCAGCTCGGAGCGCGACGTGCGTTTCACCCGGGAGGGGAGGGCGGCGCTGCTTACTGAAGGTACCGCTATGCAGCATATAGCGCAGGGGATCACCATGATGACCGTTTTCATAGTAAGTTCGATAGGGCTTATTTTCGGGGGAGGGCTTATTTTAGCGGAATATTAAAGAGTATGTGGGTGTCTTATTTTCAGGATAGGTCTTATTATCGGGGAAACACGGTATATAAAAGCAAGGAGAAGATGGGAAGGGAACAGGCATTAAGCATCTACTGTGTGCCAAGCCCTGTGCTAAGAAGAGAATGGTGAAGGGAAGAGAAACCATGGCATATGAGGAACAAGTAGAGCATGGAGGAAAAAGTGACTTAGGAGGGAATACAGCAGCTATCTTCAAGTATCTGAAAAAGTATCATGACGAAAAAGAATTACAAATTATTCTGCTTAACCTAGGATTAGAAGAAACAGAGTCAGGTTTAAAGGGGAATACAAAAGAAAACAATTAGAAGCCCTGAAAAACAGAATGTTTTCCTCTGACTCTGGAGGAAGAAACTGAAGGAGGAAGAAATTGACTCTGGAGGAAGAAGTCCTCAGGACTTCAAGAGAAAGCTAGATAATTACATTTTTAGGTATACTATAAAGGGAATTATTACTCAAGTAAGGGTTGGGTTACATGATTTAAGAGTTCCCTTCCATCTTTACACTGCCTTTAAAGCACAATAAAGGATGCAAGGAAACTATCCCCTATCTTTAGAAGTTTGTTTCTAATTTCTATACACAGGACATAAAGATCTTGTAGAGAAAATGCAGATTTTTCCCCACAGCCATGAACTAGTACCAGCATGGTGCATGATCTTATGTTAATATAGGACTTCTTCATAAATGGAGTTGGAAATGGATATTGGATTAGAGAGATTAGTATAGAGAATGTCCAGGAAAATTTTGGCCAATTTTTAAATTTTTTAATAGTTTCTTCTCTATTAAAGAATTTTAAAAGATCAAAGCACAACAAATTGATGTCCTAACTGTGTTTATAATGGCTATTATGCAAAATTATCTCAAGTTTTCTGCTTCCTCAAATTTATCCCCTGAAGGCCTTATTTTTTTTAATTAAAATATTTTTATTTACAAAACATATGGATGAGCAATTTTTCCAACATTGACCCTTGCAAAACCTTTTGTTCCATATTTTCCCCTCTTTTCCCCTACATCCTGCCCTAGCTGGCAGATAGTTCAATACATGTTAAATATGTTAAAATGCATGTTAAATCATATATATGTGTGTATATATATATATATATATGTATGTACATATATGTATACAGTTATCTTGCTGCACAAGAAAAATCAGATCAAGAAGGGAAAAAAAAGAAAAACTGAGAAAGAAAACAAAATGCAAACAAATAACAACAGAAAGAGTGAGAATGCTATGTTGTGTTCCATACTCTGTTCCAACAGTTCTCTCTCTGGGTGTAGATGGCTCTCATCATCACTGAACAAGTGGAACTGGCTTGAATCATCTCATTGTTGAAGAGAGCCATGTCCATAAGAATTGATCTTTGTATAGTCTTCTTGTCGTATATAATGATCTCCTGTTTCTGCTAATTTCACTTAACGTCAGTTCATGTAGGTATCTCCAAATCTCTCTGAAATCATCTGGATGGTCATTTCTTACAGAACAATAATATTCCATAACATTCATGTACCATAATTTATTCAGCCATTCTCCAATTGATGAGCATCTATTCAGTTTCCAGTTTCTTGCTAATACTAAAAGGGCTGCCACAAACATTTTTTGCACATGTGGGTCTCTTTCCCTCCTTTGAGTTCTCTTTGAGATATAATCCCAGTAGAAACACTGCTAGATCAAAGGGTATGCACAGTTTGATAGCTTTTTGAGCATAGTTCCAAACTGCTTTCCTGAATGGTTGGATCCATTTTCAATTCCACCAACAGTATATCAGTGTCCCAGTACATCCCCTCCAACATTGGTCATTATTATTTCCTGTCATCTTAGCCAATCTGACAGGTGTGTAGTGGTATCTCAGAGTTGTCTTAATTTGCATTTCTCTGATCAATGGTGATTTGGAACACCCTTTCATATGGGTAGAAATAGTTTCAATTTCATCATCTGAAAATTGTCTCTTAATATCCTTTGACCATTTATCAATGGGAGAATGGCTTGAACTATTATAAAGTTGAGTCAATTCTCTATATATTTTACAAATGAGGCCTTTATCAGCTCCTTTGGATGTAAAAATGTTTTCCCAGTTTATTGCTTTCCTTCTTATCTTGTCTGCATTAAGTTTTTTTTGTATGAAAACTTTTAAAATCAATATAATCAAAATTATATATTCTTGTGATCTCTAATTCTTTTTTGGTAACAAATTCCTTTCTCCTCCACAAATCTGAGAGGTAAACTATCCTATGTTGTAACATGCCCTCCTAGCAGTTACAATTACCAGTCTGTCCTAGGCCCAATAGAGTACCTTTAACCATTGACCTTTGCAGTGTCAACTCTACCCGGCTCGCCTCCTCTGAGGCCTTCAAAGGTCTCTGGCCACAATTTCTTGAATAGTAGTTTAATAACTGGTAGCGCATTCAAGAACAGCCACATGTAATCTTAAAAGCCTTTATTATACCTACTCACATAATGCCCTGACTTAATGCCCTGACTTATTAACTCCTTAGTGAACACCTGGTCTGAAGATCCACATGTTCACTACCAAACTCCTTACCTCTCTGGACTATCCATCAGCTTGGCTTGGCTACCCCACGCTAGGGAGCCAGGTTAAAAAGAGTGATTTGCTGTCTGTAGTAGGCTTATAAAGGGCCTGTGAGGTCACACACACAGCCAACCAGCAAGAGACCTGTAACCTATTACAAAGCTATCTCAGTATGGACAGGATCCCACCCACAGGGCAGTTCTATATCCACAAGGATTACTTCTGGGCTACTCAATCTCCTATTGCGCTGTGGCCGCCCATTTAAAGGACCCTTACACTATGTTCTTCTAATTTGTTTGTAATATCATTCTTTATGTCTAGATCATGAACCATTTTGACCTGATCTTGGTATACAGTGTTAGGTATGGGTCTATGCCTACTTTCTGCCATTGAAGGCTTTTTTTCTTTCTCTCTCTCTTTTTTTTTTTTTTTTTGAAGGCCTTATTTCTTAAACATCTAGGAAACCGACTCAAATTTATGTATGTAAAAAATAAGAGCCATTTCCCAGTTAATAACTGATCAAGGGATATGAACAGTTTTCAGATGAACTAATCAAGTTATTTTTAGCCACATAAAACCCTTTAACTTGGAAAAATTAAAATTAAATTCTGAGATATTACCTCATACCTATTAGATTGGTTAATGGGCCATAGAAGAGAAATGGCAAATGTTGAAGGGAACATGGGGGGAGGGGAAATGAAACATTAATGCATTGTTGGTGAAATTGTGAATTGATTCAGCCATTTTGTATTTGGAACTATGCCCAAAGGGCTATAAAATTATATATACCCTTTGACTTAACAATACCACTACTAGGTATGTATCCCAAAAGAGATTAAAAATAAAAAGTGACACACTTCTCAGATTGGCTAAAATGACAGGAAAAGATAATGATGAATGTTGGAGGGGATGTGGGAAAACTGAGAAACTAGGACATTGTTGGTGGAACTGTGAATGGATCCAGCTATTCTGAAGAGCAATTTTGAACTATGTTCAAAAACTTATCAAACTATGCATACCCTTTGACCCAGCAGAGTTTCTACTTAGATTATATTCCAATGTGATCTTAAAGGAGGGAAATGGACCCACATGTGCAAAAATGTTTATAGCAGCCCTTTATGGAGCGGCAAGAAACTGGAAACTGAGTGGATGCCCATCAGTTGGAGAATGGCTGAAAAGTCATGGTATATGAATGTTATGGAATATTATTGTTCTGTAAGAAATGACCAGCAGGATTATTTTAGAAAGGCCTGGAGAGACTTACAGGAACTGATTCTGAGTGAAATGAGCAGAACCAGGAGATCATTACACACGGCAACAAGATTATACAATGATCAGTTCTAATGGACGTGACTCTCTTCAAGATTGAAATGATTCAAACCCAGAGAGAGGACTATGGGAACTGAATGTGGTTCACGATATAACAATTGCACTCTTTTTGTTGTTGTTTGTTTGCCTTTTATTTTGCTTCTCATTTTTTCTGGTTTAATTTGACTTTTTTCCTGTGGAAAGATAATTGTATAAATATGTATGCATATATTGGATTTAACATATTTCTACCATGTTTGACATATATTGGACTACTTGCCATCTTGGTTGGGATTAAGGGAAGGAGGAGAAATTGGAACACGAGGTTTTGCAAGGGCTAATGTTGAAAAAATTGTCCACACATATGTTTGAAAAATAAAAAGCTTTAATAAAGGAAAAAAATTAAAGTGAAAAAGACCTATGCTTAAAAATATTTATAGCAGATCTTTTCTCAGGGCAAAGAGCTGGAAATTGAGGGAAAACTTGGGAAGTTCTCCATGAGCTGATGCTAAGTGAAAAACATAGCATCCTTCTAGTTCTCTGAATTTGCTGACCACATATTGTTGTTTTATACTAAGTTTTTTATTGATGCCTTTTTCTTTCTTTCTTTTTTTTTTTTTTTTTACTTTTCCTTGATTATTTTTGTGAATATTCTTCCCATTTGCCTTGTTGTTATCATTGTTTAGATTGTTTTCTTGGTCCTTCCTTATTCATTTTGCATCAGATCATGTAAATCTGTCCATGCTTCTATATACTTGTTACATTTGTAATTTCTTATGGCACAAGTAACAATATATTATATTTATGCACCACAAAATTTATTTAGCCATTCCCCAATTGAAAAGCATCTTCTTCATTTCCAATTTTTTGTTCTGAATCACACCTTCAATGACTCCATCAATGACTCTTCTTCTTAGGCTTCTTCATATCCCTATTCATTGACTAATAGTATTTTCCAAGGGGTGTGTGTGTGTGTGTGTGTGTGTGTGTGTGTGTGTGTGTGTGTGTGTGTTAGTTATGAACTATGCTAATCTCCAGTCGTTGTTTACTGGTTTATTTCACAGATGCAAGACAACCCAACATATAAAGTATTGAATAAATCTTGAAAGAATGTTAACTTATTTTCTGTACCCACTACATGCTTTAATGTCTAGAAACTGGCTCTATGAGGATAGTTTAGTTGTTTCAAAAATTCTGACAATTAATTGAAGCAAACTTAATGGTAAGGAAATTTCTTGTGTGGTCATGAAATTATATCTACAATTGTCTGTATGATGGGCAGAACTTCTGGAAAGGAAAGAACTTCTACTCAAGGCCATGAAAAAATATCTCAATAAAAATAGGGCCAGTAAATTTGCTAAGTCAACCATACATATCAGAGATGGTACCTTTCCTTTATTTTAAAAAAAAAGGCAAAACCTGGAAAATTATCTTAAGAACTACAGTCTTCCTGAGTTATCCTGGATTATACCATTCCCATGAAGTAATATGGCAGCCGAATTGACTGCCAAAATGCTGGTAAAAACACAGATTAAGAAACAGACCTAAAATCCTGCAACATCTCTGGATCCCTGTCTGCTAATTCAGTCTAAAATAAAATTATGAAAAGCTTTTCCAAATAGAAGGAAATAAAATGAATAAAAGAGGGCCATCTGTTCTTTTCAATTGACAAACTTACAGACAGAAAAATAAACATTATTTAAGCAGGGAAAAGTAAAAGAAATATAAATTAAGAATCTCACATTCAGTTTCTTAATGTTTTAGGATGCTAGATGGCATCATAGTATATAGAGAGCTGGGCCTGGAATTGGGGAGATTCTGCGGGAGTTCAAAGTGGTCTCAGACATGTACTAGCTGTGTGATCCTGGGAAAGTCACTTATCCCTGTTTGCCTCTGCTTCTGCATCTATAAAATGATCTGGAGAAGGAAATGGCAAACCAATCCAGTATTTTTGCCAAGAAAACCCCAAATGGGGTCTTGAAGAGTAAGATGCAACTGAAATGACTGGACTCTAAGCACTACCTCCTATGTAGAATTAAACCAAAAGGGCAAGCTTGAGAAGGGATAAGTAGCTTTGTGCGTCATTTATCTAAATTGAAAAGGTGAAGCAAAAGGAAATCCCATTACTCTAAAATCATCAGATGGTTAATCTTGCAATCACAGTGATAAACACAGATCCTGGCAGGTCCATACCAAATTTTAAAAGTTTCATATAAATGATTAGCAATGAATTGTAAATATGGCACCGGGTGGGGGGAGAGGGACTATTCTACCTAGATTTGGAGAGGGTTGTCTTACTCTTTTCCCTAACCCTGTCTCATTTTTCTCTCCTTTTGTAGCTAAGATCCTTAGATGAAAGGCTTTGTAAGTATAATAAGATTATATATTTGTAGCCAAAGCAAGTCTCAAAAATATATATATTAAGTTTAAGAGTGTTGTGATCTCATAGAACAATAATTTTTAATCTTGTTTATCATGAATCCCATTGGCAGTATGACTAAGCTGATAGACTCCTCAGAATTGTGTTTTTAATTAAATAAATAAAACACATAGCATTATAAAGGAAGTCAAACTTTTATAAAATTTACAAACTCTAGATTAAAAATCTCTAGGTAGATTGAGGAAATGACCATATTAATTCAATTCAACACACATATATTAAACACTTCTATGTTAAACACTTCTATGTTCCAGTCACTATATACGGGTTATGGGGATACAGACACCAAACACTGACAATATATATGTCTTCAAGGAGTATACATCCTACTAAAAGTATTGAATTAAATATATATAAGTAATAACACTACCATACTTTTGTTATGGCTTCATCTTATGCTTTATCATTATATTTCCTTTCCTTTTCCAACATATTATATCTAAAGGGGTCAGCAAAAGCAAAACTTTATTTATTAGAAGTACTGGGATATAGACCACATAGTACCCATTCAAATATTTATGAATAGAATCAAGTGAATTTTATCTCAGAGTCATTACCCACACATACCCATTTCAATTTTGCTGAGCTTTTTCAAACCTCAATTCATTGGAATGTGAAACATGTCCAATATGCACAAGGGAGAAAATGAGTTATTTATGTTGTCCTATTTCCAGTATTACATGTATTAACATTTCATTTCAAACTTGAATCATCAAATAAAAATATCTGGCAGCACTAATTAGATCTCTCCTGGCCTTCGATCTCCCTGCTTCTATGCCAGATCTTTCTGCCATCTCTGTCAGTTTTATTAGAAGGCTAACACTTTAAATAATAATATTTGGCATGTACACATATGTCAAAATGCTTTAGTCTCCTAGACCTAGTGTTCCTCTTGCCTATTGACTGCCAGAAGTTTTTTTTTTTTTTTTTTTTTTGTAAAATTCACAAGTTGGAAATAAGCATAAATTAAAACTGAACAGCTTTCTATCTCTTCCAAAACTCTTCATAAAATGGTTTCTTTTATTCTGAGGAGGGAAAAATGGCATCATGGTTATAAAACTCCATCTATGCACAGTTTATGTGTAAATAATCTCTCTGTTTATACATAAAACTCTGATTCACAACCACAAGCATTAAACATAAAACTGAAGAGCAAGTGTAATTTCCTCCAGTGGTCACATTAAATCCATCGCCTGCCTGCCTATCTACCCTGCCTGGCTGCCTGGGGAAGCAGTGATTGGTCAAGTCCCTGGCTGAACTTGAACAAAAGGCAGCTATGCTCTCAATTATCAGGGGAGGGAGCTGTTCCCCACAGGATTCTTCACCTTGACTGACCGTATGAAAATTGTGCCTAGAAATTCAATGGAGTAAGAGAATACATCTAATCAGGACACAGCTCCCAAAGGACAATGTCACATTTGTGAGCTGGCAAGAAGAATAAGGCTAGTGATAATATCAGAGAGGAGGGTGGAGGGAGGTGGAGGATGGCAGAAGGCATTTCTTCACTCTCTTACACTGTATATGGTCATCACAGAATCTCAGTGTACATGACTGATGGTGGCTGGTAGTATGTTGTTTAAAATGCTATAGTTTGAATTAGCAGTTTAGATCTTGCCTCTGTGTAGTTCTGAGACAGTCACTTAGCTTCTTTCCACCTCAATTTCCTCATCTGTTATGAGGGGCTAATAGTAGTCAATTCAGTACCCTCTATGTACCAGACACTATACTAAGAGCACCTCTCCCACAAGGATGTTTTGTGAGCATCAAATGAAATAACAGATGAAAAAGTGTTTTTCAAATATTAAAGGGCTAAATTGCCAGGTTATTATTTGAAGCAGAAAGGTACCGTGGAGATCACCTAGACTAACCTTCCCTGCCTTCACTCCCATTTTACAGATGAAGCAGCTAAGGCCCTGAGACAGACATGAAGTGACTTACCTTATTCCATTTAGCTAATAAATGGATATTATTATATCATTCTGATTCTATTGTCTTGTGGCTCCAGGTCACTTCAGTCTACCACTCTACCTCTGGGCAACACAAGAGTTAATTAAGCTTCTTTATCAATGCTTTGAATCCTGGATGCTCTAATACACAGGTGAGTTCATCAGTGAGAGTATTCTCAGTGAAAATCACATCCCATCTGTGATAGTCCTCCCTTAAGGGCTCTTGTTCAGTTCACCAAAGGGAGTCCATCCAACTTTGCAAGACCTCCCTCTTTCTTGACTTCACCAGGATGGCAATGGAGTCCAGTGGAAACTACATTCATTGTTCCTGACTCCTTCACATAACCACACCATCTTCATTTTGCCCATCCTCTTATTCCTTGATGACATGCTTTCCACAATGTCTTCTCTCTAATTATTTGTTGTGATTTGTTGCAGTCTGATCACATGTACCTGTACCTTCTCATCTCCCTCAAGGTGGACTCCAATCAAAATTCTTCCCAGACTCTAGGATCCCATTGGCTAGTAAGCTTACAATGGCGAATCTGAACAAGGCTGGTATTATTAAGAAAATAAGCCTTTGTTTCAAAGAGAAGCTCCTGAGTGTAATAACATTCATAAGTGCACAGGAATGACTGCTGAACTTGGAATGTTAGAGCTTGAATTAAAATCCTGACTGTCACTTATATATATATGACCTTGGGCAGGTTTTAGACCTCTTGTGTCCTCAATTTCCTAACACATAATATGAGGCTTAAGATCCTTTCCAGCTCCAAATCTATAAAGTTATGAGGCACTATGTGGGAAAACCTAGGCATAGAGATAGTTGTTCATCAGTTTGGGGTGATCCCATCACATTCTAAAGATATTTAGAAATAATTCGATTTCATAGGTGGAAAAATGCCTTTATAATATGTTCACAGGTAAGGCTAGCTTTCAACACTGATGAACTTAAATTTAGGAGATTTGTGGCCCTATTGAGATAGTCCCAAGAATGGCACAAGTCATGTATCTTGACTCTGGATTTTGTAACCCTTCTATCACAAGCCCTAAAACAGATCTGTGGACAGGGATTTTCTAAGTATAGAATTCTTTTATCTACTTTAAATCAGTGTTTACTAGGGGACTAACAATTGCTGTCTCCTTTTAACAGAATCCTTCCTCTTAATCATTTTTCTTCCTTTAACTCTGAAAAGGGATTCATCAGAGACTTTATTTTATGTTTAAAACATTGTGTATGCCCTATGAATATTTAATAATCGTAATAATTCATCTGAATCTTGGGAAGAATGAGAAGTAGGCTTTCAATGTCTATTATTATTTTTTTCAGTATAAATCCAAGGTGGTAGTTTGGAAATGTGGAATTCCTTTTGTGGAAATTAATACACATTTTACCTTCATGGTCATTACATCTGGAACTTGGAATTACCTGAACACAAGGTAAATACCATAAACTACACTTGAGGCAAATAGCATAAAATGAGTGCCATTAGAGTTGGGATTGGGGGCAATAGAGCAGGGGGTGGGGGAGCTCACTTTACCTGGTAGCTATCTATTTTGAGGGCAGGGACTGTTTGCAATTTGTGATATGTATCCTAGGGTCCCTTCCCCTAGTACCTAACAGAAAGTAGGTACTTAAGAAATGATTACCACTTCATGGCTGACTAGGTAAAAATTCCTGTTGCTAAAGGATAGGAGGGCTAAGTGGAGCAGCAGAGAGAGTGCCAAATCTGGACTCGGGAAGATTTGAGTTTAAATCCACTCTCACACTCTTACTATAAATATGATTCTAGAAAAGTTATTTAACTCTATTTGCCTAAATCACCTCAATTGTAAAATGAGCTGGAGAAGGAAATAGCAAACCATGTGGGGACACATAAGAATTAATTGTTAAAACTACAACTTGATTGTTACAAGTGATTATTGTTTGTTTTCAAGAAAAACAAAAAAGTCTGAATACACATGGGGTATTTTAAATGAAGATATCACAAGCATTTCAGAATTTATATTTGAGCCACAGACTCTCAGGGTACACTAAGATGGTAGATCCTGGGCACCATTTTCTTTACAAATTCAAAAATCCACCTATCACGTTCTTTTAGACAAATGATAAAGAAGTCTATATATAAAGTTGAGAAGAAATAGCATTGGATTAGAGATCAGAGCACCTGGATTTTACTCCTGCTTTCTTCTAATAACTAGATAATAGAGTCACAGAACATGACAACTGGAAAGCACTTTACAGATCATATATTCTAACCTCCTCATTTTAAACACATGGTGTCCTAAAAGTTTTAGTGCAGTGTTAAACAATTAAAGCATAACACTGCACTAAGACTTTTGGGATAACCTGTTTCAGGAAACTAAGGCACATAGAGATTAAGTGAAATGACAAGGTCTATATGACTTTAGATTCATCACTTAATGGTCATCAGGTTTTATTTAATATAACTGACAAATGATGCAAACAGAAAATGAGCTAATATATTTGGAAATATTTTGAAAAGTTAAAAGTGTTATATAAATATTAAATATTATGATTATTAAAAATAGGAACCACTAAGAATGGAAAATACTTAGTGTGTAATGGAATAGAAATAAAGAAGGAAAAGGATAAAATTAGGTCAGTGGTTCACTGGGCCACTAATGATTTTTAAGTTGTTCCCCAATATTCCTTTTGCTTCCAAGTTTCCTCATGATAGTGGGGGAGGGGAAATTACTTTATAGAAAATTTTGCTGCTATGCATAAATCTGTGTGATTTGTTTTCTCAGTTCATTTCCAATAAAATTAGAAAATATATTTGACCAAGTCAATGTGGAAGGCAAATTTGTGCAAAAGCAGACAAAAGTAAAACTTTTGCTAAAAAGTGTTTTTCAGGTCTTTTGAATTTATTATACGAGGGTTTTTGTTTATATAATTGGCAAAAAAAACCACAACTGAATCACTGAGTCTCTTCTGGAGTAGGAGTGCACAGATAGCTATAAAAGTCGATGTTTTGAATCCTGTAGACTAGAGATGGGCAATATTCCATTTTGTTAATGTGTGGGATTTAAAGATAGAAGAAACATTCTAAATCAGTGTCAAAATTATTAAAAAAAAAACCCACACTCTCTCCTTGTAAGCCACATAGTGACTTAAACCCCCCCCCCAAATTGACATTATCGATGTTATATTATATTATTATTTATTTTATGAAACATTTTCAAATTAAATTTTAATCTGGTTCAGGTTAGTGAATTTGACATCTATTCTAAATAACTGAATCCTTATATTGTATAGGAAATTAGTCCCACAGAAACTAAGTGCCTTGATAGAGGTGACATAGCTAATAAATAGCACAGTTGGGGATTCAAATCCACATCCCCAGTTTCATACCCAGTATTCTCTTCACCATAATACTAGTAGATCAAATTCTACTTATAAACCAAAATGCTGAATTGAAGTATGTGTTCAAAATAATTGCTGTATCTTTTGAAAAATATTTTGTATTCTCAGCCTTTAATTTTAGAATTGGATGAATTTAACTAATTACAAGGCTCTCTCCTCTCTTCCTTATCTTTACTTTGAAAAGTGAAAACCATGGAATAGTCACATGGGTAAATTATAAAGTTATATTTTACCAACAAAATGTTAAATTGGATGGTTATGGTGTTCCCTCTATCCTCATTCCTTAAAAAAAGTCAGGCTTCTGATTTAAAGTACTGGGGATAAAAGAGACCTCTATCCTGAAAAGTTAAAGAAAGGGTCACTGAGGACAGTGGGAGGGTTGGAGTCAGAATGGTTGTATTGATAGACCTCATATGGGGTAACATATGATGACCCAGCTTTATAAAGGAGAAAAAGGACAGACTTTTATAACAACCAGAGCCATCCAACCATGAAATGGTCAGCCATGTGTAGTACTAGATTCCCATATTTAGACATTCTCAAAAAGACATTGAATGATTGGGTTTGCCTCACAGATACATACACACACAAACATATAGACACACACTCCTGTAGTCTTTACTATTGGGAAGGCTGGACTACCAAAAGGTAATTCACTTAAGTATTTGGAGTATTGAGCTGCAGTTGTGCTCAGGCCACTAATATGTTTTTATTATCTGACACCAATAAGGTGAGCCCCTTTCATCCCCATCTCTATCCCAAAAAGGGAGACAGGCTGTCTAAAAAGGGATGAATCAGCCCTGGATGAAAATGGAGCAGGTCAAAGCTGCCAAAATTAGCAGTGGAAAAAATTATGAATGGCTGCTGTACCTTCAGCCTGAAAAGAGAGAGAGAGAGAGAGAGAGAGAGAGAGAGAGAGAGAGAGAGAGAGAGAAGTACTACATATCAAGGATACTATATAAAGGGGTATGGGGTTGGTTGGATTAAATAACCTACTAGGGATTTTTTTTTAAATCATTAATTGCTTTTGAATCATTGTAGAAAACACTAATGATCAAGGACATTCATATTATTTTTATTTTGAATGAACAGGTTAACTATGATTTATACTATGCTTTCAAAATGGTCCCTATAAAGTATAAATACCATATTTTTAAAAGCAAATTTATTTATTTTCAAATAGCCTTGATAGCTCACAGGGTTTCCTTTGTTGTGTTTAATAGTCTGAAGTTGCTTTTAATTTTCAAACCTCAATATTTTAATATTTTTAAAAGAAACAGGCCTTTAAAAACAGATCTAAAAATGAGTGTGCCTGAAATGCCAAATAATGAAATGAAACCATAAAAACTATGGAAATGAATAATTTGAATGCAAGCAACTCTATTAACATGAACTGCCCAAAAAGTGAAATAGAAAAATAATATATTGCAAAGCAAGTTATCCCTAAAGCCTAATTCAATCTATGATAAGGTTTTTAGGAAAGCTCATTACCTTCTTCAGATCACCTAGGTACTACTTAGGGCACTACAAATTTTTCATAATCAATAACTTATCCTTTCATCCATATTTTAAATGCTGTAAAATCTGTATCCTTAACATCTTGAGACATAACAATATTTTATGGACACCAAATATCTTATTCATAGTAATAATACATGATATAAATAAGTTAAGATTTCTAAAGCACTTTACACTTTCATTTGAGACTCACAACAGCCCTGTGAGTTATTTATAACATAATATAATTTACAGATGAAAAGCTGAAGCTTAGATATGTTAAGTAGCTCACCAAAATCATAAATTAAATAAGACAGAGACTTTAGCCCAATTTTTTCCTAATTCCAAACCCAGCATGTGATATTTATTATATTAAATTGTCCCCATTATATACAATAGTATACTTTTTGAAAGCTTATTCAGATTTTTAATCAATTCTAACTATTGCAATTTCTTAACTGCACTAACAGCAACAAATTTGTGAATTTTAATTTTAAATCTTATGAAAATTTATCACTTGTGTAAGCAGATCTTGCAGACTCCTTTAAAATGTTCTTCATTTAAACTGCATTAAATGCTCAAACATTGTAGTAAGATTAATCTCTCCTAGGATCAGTGAATGGTGCAACTGGCTTTGTGTCACTGTAATTCACAGCACTGGAATTAAGTAGTTTTATTCATTGATTAATTTAACAGGTTATTAGTCAAATCATCGTTATCAATTTCTATTTCTGTGGCTAAAAGTAGAAGCTAGAACAGAGCAGTCAGTTACAAAATTGCAGGATGCAATGCCAGGGTCCAGTCTAATTCAGCTCTGAAGCTACAGTCCCTACCGATAAGTTTTAATCTAATTTGAATTGTACCTGGGATTTCATTGATGCAGTTCAGCAACTCTTGCCTAGATGAATATAGCTGTTGAATATTGCTAAAAATCCATTCATTTTGGTTAAATAAAAAACATATTAGTGCTCCCCTGGCTTTATTCCCCAGGAAACCTTTTAATTTATGGTTGGTTTCTGATGGAGATACTTCCCTTTCCTGTGATTTTTCTTTATTTTCTTGTCAGCACAGAGAACAGCAAACCTTTAGGAGTGGATCCTGACAGATCTGCTTTGGCAGATCTGCTCTTGTAGAAAATTCTCCACACCCCTCCCCCCCAAAGAATTCTAAGTCTCCTGCAGGGGAGGCTCATGGCAGCCTTGGTAGCCCAAGGTTCCCAGCAGTAGCAAAAACTGCCATTAGCAACCATGCATTGCTGAATTCACACAGTGAGAGAGAATGTCTAGCTTTGTTTGATTTCAATTTTGAGATGTCCTTAGGAAATCCCTGCAAAGTATAATATATATTCGTGATGTTCTAAGAATATAGATTTATGAGAATTTCAAATTCTCTGCATTTCCATTATGTTTATATCTTTTTACAAATGCCATGATTATTTTCTTTTTTTCAACTAACAAACATTATCTCTTACTCCAATCCAACCTACCCCAATAGAATAAACAATAAACATAATACCCTTGTAATAACCAGGCATAATCAAGCAAATTAAAATTCACGTTGGCCATGCTCAAAATTATGTGTCTCATACTACATCTTGAGTCTATTTTTCAGGAGAAATTGATCAAATTTTTGAAGTCTTTTGAGGCTGCCCTTACAATATTAATGTTACATAAATTCTTTTCCTAGTTTTGTTAACTTCAGTCTGCATCAGTTCATACAAGACTTTCCTGATTTCTCTGAAACTATCTGCTTATTTCCTGAAGTGCAATAATATTTTATTATCTTAACATTCTTGAGCAACTTTCTTAAAATCAGGGAATGTAAACACTTATTTTTTGCCAGCCTAACACAAATAAGATTTTTTTTTTTTTTAGTCCTCTAATTAGGATTTACTGCATACATTTTTTTTGCATACTTGATGGTCTAAAATCATCAAAGACAAGGCCTTTAATAAAAAATCAGACTCCAAACCGCTTTCCTACCCCTCATTTATATATACATAACTAAATATATAATTTCCATTAGATTTCTATATTATGACATGGAGGAGGTGACCCTCACCTTTATCAATAGACTATAAACTGTGCCATATCCCACCATATTGAAAAGGTTTATAGGATAGAATCCTAGATTGTATGCTTGTTATCCAAAGAACAGTCTACTTAATTTGGAGAAGCTTATCTCAAATGTTGGTTAGACTTATTTTGGGATTTGGTGTGGGAATAAAGGCCATTAAAATGCAAAGTAAACCTTAGACATTATCAAGTTTAAATAGAAGGGGGAGGAAATGGTCCTTAAATCTACTTACATAAAATTCTTCTCCTTGTGATTACTTCAAGCTTCCTGCCTGAATAAAGAGAGGAATTGGTTACAGTTTGGGGCAAGAGAGAGTCTAGTTCTTTTGGCTTCTAGTTTCTTGAGGGAATATACAAAATTCCAGGTTCTCTTCAGTGAAAGTTCCTAGAAGATACCAAAATGAAGAGAATCCAGTGACTGCATCATGACCGTATCCCCATCTTATCACATTAGAAACTTTGGGGAATTTCCCCTTGGATGAAATTGGGACCTTTCTTTGTTGAGCTGAAATATCTTGTTCTCACTGGCAGACCTCATTCATGTTTTATTATTATTTATTTTTTAAAGCTTTTTATTTTCAAAATATATGCATAGATAGTTTTCGACATTCACCCTTGCAAAACTTTGTGATCTAATTTTTTTCCCTTTCTCCCCATCCCTTCCCCAAGATGGCAAGTAATCCAATATATATTAAACATGTGCAATTCATATATATATATTTCCACAATTATCATGCTGAATAAGAAAAAAATCAAAAAGAAAAACAAAATGAGAAGGAAAACAAAATGCAAGCAAAGAACATCAAAAAAAGTGAAAATTACTATGTTGTAATCCACAGTCAGTCCCCATAGTTCTCTTTCTGGGTGCAAATGAGAGCTCATTCGTGTTATATATATATATATATATATATATATATATATATATATATATATATATATATATATATATATATATATATATATATATATATATATATATATATATATATATATATATAATTTGAAAATTTCTAATCTGTACAATTCTGGTTTCTTTTTACTATTGGCTTGGATAAATTAGTTTATTTGCTATCATTTATTTAATAGTCTTTGGGTAACTGAAATTTGGTGGAGAGTTGTGCCTTTGGATTTAGCTTGAAGTACTCTTTCCCCATTAAAAGGCTAGAGATAAAAAGAATGGCTTGAACCTAAAAATTTAAAGGGGTGTAGCTACAATTCTAACACTTTCTGAAGAAAGCAAAAAAGCCAGCCTCGAGGTGCCAATCCTCTGCTTTGATCATGAAGGAGACTCTAGGGATATCTTATTTGTGCCTCCCTACAAGCTGAAACCCAATAAACTCACATGGAAACACATGAACTACCAGGTCACAATTCATGTATTCCTTATAAACATTACCTCAACTTTTCAAAGATATGTGCCATGGCACTATGGACTGAGAGTGAGGGAATCTGGCTTGAAATCTCAGTTTTGCTATTTGCTATTCATGTGGCTTTGTATAAGTCAGCTCTGGGCTTTAGTTCTTCATCTGTAAAATGAGGTTGGATTACGTGGTTTCTAAATTCTCTTGCATATATTTATTTACATGTTATCTCATCCATTAGATTGTAAACTATTTGAGGGCAGAACTATTTTTTTTTTTGCCTCTTTTTGTATCCCCTGTGCTTAGCACAAGGACTAGCATATACTATTATTATCATTTTTCAATTGTGTCCGACTCTTTGTGCCACATTTGAAGTTTTCTTGGAAGAGATACTGAAATAATTGCCATTATTTTCTCCTACTCATTTTGCAAAAGAGGAAACTGAGATAAATCAGGTTGAGTGCCATGTCCAGAATGAGAAGAGAATCTTATGTATGGGAAATATTTTGATAATGAAAATATCTTTTTTATTGATTTATAAAATATGAAATGTTTTCTTCACAGCAACTCTATGGGTAATTAAGAAGAAAAAATATTTTGGATAATGAGTCAAAGCATTTTTAAAACTATACCTTAGTACATTCTAATTAGATGTAGTTGAACTATCTTAGTTCCTATCTTAAGGAATTTATCATCTAAAATTATGGAGGACCCTGTGAAGGCATCAAGGTGTATTTGAGAAATAAAGAAAATGTTTGCAATAATTAAAATCAAGGGGAAAGTCCCAGGCTTATGGATCAGCCAGAAAGAAGTCATCCATAGGACAGAGAGATCCCTTAGCTGACTGGCACCTGAAGAAAAGTTTCATTTAAAGAATGACTACCCCTCATTTCAAAATGTTCACTTATGCATGATAATGAACCACACAATAGTTTTTATCTGCATTTCCTTTAAGGCACCTTGCCTACACAGTGTCTTTCAAGTAAGTTTCTAAAATCACTAAGTATTAAGAGGTCTTCCTTCCTGTTTTGGTAATGATAAATCACTGTTGGAATTATCCCTAGAGACAAGGTCTAAAAGGTTTTCAACTTCTCCATGTTCTGCTTTAGAGAAAATAGTTTTCCATCAATTTGAAGAATTTGAAATGTTAATTATTTGAAAATTTCACACTTTAATTTTGTCTCTTTCCCTAGTTTACCTCAGACATCCAGGCTCCTCATTTTACAGGTGATGAAACTGAGGTCCAGAGCAGTTCCATAACATGCCTAAGGTCATACTTCTACTTAATGATAAAGTCATCTCTTCCCTCCTTACATCATGTTTCCTTTCAATAATATAATGCTTTTTAATTGGCTATTGCCAGGGTCACTGATGGTTATCAACATAGAAAATGACCAAAGATAGTAAGGGATAATAATAATAATAACAACAATAATAATATTAATAGCATTTATATGGTTTCTTAAGGCTTACAGTTTGTGTTACAAATATCCCATTTGATCCTCACAGCAATCTTAGGAGTTAGGTGCTATTATTAATCTCATTTAGCAAATGAGGAAATACAGGTAAACAGTTAAACAACTTGCCCAGGGTCACAAAGACAATGTGTGAGGCAGAAGTTAAACTCAGGTGTTCCTAAGAACAATACTCTATCCAGTTTATTTACTATTAAGCTCCCACATTTGCAGATGTCTTAAGTACAGTTTCTATTAATAATGTGAACTTGTACCAATTTCTTCACAATCAATTTTAGAACAGAAAATCAAGCTGTCTTTTTCTATGAAAAATCTGTACTCTCCATTAAACTTTTTAGAGTGCCACTCTAGATTAAAGGAATGTATAAACTCCAAGAGGTAAAAAGTAAAGATTAAAGCCACATACTTTGCTGTCCAACTGTTATTTTTGCAGCTCTCTCCCCAATCTCATATTATAAATTTATTGAGGTCAGAAAGCATGCTGATTTAACTCAATCTGCAAAGCACCCAGCAAAAAGTCACATGAAGATAGTACCAAAAGAAAGACTGTCTTAGAATGTTTTTTTCTTCAAAAGAAGTAGTATCTGGGGGCAGCGAGGTGGTGCAGTGGATAGAGCACCAGCCTTGAATTCAGGAGGGCCAGAGTTCAAATCTGATCTCAGACACTTAATACTTCCTAGCTGTGTGACCCTGGGCAAGTCACTTAACCCCAGCCTCAGGGGGAAAAAAAAAAAAAAAAAAAGAAGTAGTATCAGAAAGAATATGTACATGAGGATCCCTTCTGGCAACATGATGAAGTTTAAAAATGTAATATCTACTTTTAATATATTTTTGCTTCTTTTGTTCAATATTTTACAATTATATTTTAATCTGGTTTGGGACTTGAGGATATTGTGGGCCTAATGGAATCAAAGGCCCTATATTTGATGCCTCTGTTGTAAAAGACTCAAAGTGTTTCTCAAATATTTTCTCTATTCTTCACTCTTCATCAAGGAGTACATACAATCCAAACATTAAAGAGAGGCATTCTTCTACTCATTTCTATTCCTTCTTCTATTATCTCTTTAGATAGAGCATATATTTTCTATTTTTTTCTAAGTTTACTGATTCAATCTCAGAACTCATGTAAGAAAGCTTGGTAAAATACTCTTCCTAGAGAATAGTTCTGAATGCTAAATGGCTACATGAAACCGAAATATTGATCATAGATGCCTAATAATGATGTTAATGGGGGGAACACAGCCAATGAAGGGTTGAGTTAATAATACTAGAAAAGATACAAACTCTTCAGGATTCCTTCAAACTAGTGATGTGCTGGTAAATGTTTAACAGTTGATTCTTGAGGGGAAAAAAGTACACACACACACACACACACACACACACACACACACACACACACACCCCATACTTTTAGGCTTTATTTTTTTAATCAATATTTTTTCATTGCTTTACGTTTAGGACATAAATAAAATAATAAATCAAGCTGAGTTTATACCATTTGCCAATTTCTGAGGTATAAATGCTAGCACAAAATTTAAGAGTCAGTTTTCTTGAGCTAGTTCAAGTTGACTTCTATACACTTTTCCTCAGAGCCTTGAGGCATTGGGGATGTAAGGATTAAAAAAATATATAGTCCCTACATCAAGAAGCTGACATTAAACATGGTAATAAAGTAATAATAACTTATATATATATATATATATATATATATATATATATATAAAGAATTAATTATTTTTAAAATTTTGAGTTCCAACCTCTCTTCCTCACCAGTCTCTTTCCCATCTATTGAGAAGGCAAGCATTGTGATATGCATCATTCATATAAAGTCATGCAAATTATATTTCCATATTAGCCATGTGGAAAAAAGTCTACAATGTCTGGCGCCCCAACATGGACTAAGGACCTGCACAAAGCTAAATAATAATTTCAGTAAAGAAGTCCCTATTCAGGTGCCAAATATAATGCTCAGTCTAGATCACTGAAGGGCCTCAGGATCAATCAGAGTCAGGATCAAAGTCCTAGGTCTTTAGGGGGAGAAGTGAAGGAGGCAGTACTGGACTCTCCAGCCTCTCTCCTTCTTGTCCTGTAGCCAAGCGACTCTCCTGTAGCAAGTGACTCTCCCTCAGCCCTCCAATCCTTGCCTATGATTACCTCACCACCAAACATTCAGCAAGCACCAATGGTGAGGAGGGCCATCACATCACCATCTCATCTAAATATATATAAAGCCATTATCTCACATTGAATAGGTAATTAGCCTTAAGTGCTCTGCTGTCTGATTCAAACACACCTTTTCAGAGTTTCAGCCCTCTACAAAAGTCCTTTGGAATTGAGTTGAATCATTGTGTTAATCAGAGTAGCCAAGTTTTTCACAAATAATCATCATTACAATATTGCTGTTACTGTATACAATGTTCCCCTAATTCTGCTCACTTCATTTTGCATCAGTTCATATAAATCTTCCCAAGGATGTTTTATAACTAATATGCACAAGCAAGCAAAATCAATCTCCATGTCTAAAAATGTACATGTCATTCTGCATCTTGAGTCTATCATGTCTCTCTCAGGAGATAATAGTATGCTTCATCATTCCTTTAGATTCCAGGTTGGCAATTGTGACCCCATTTGAGATTTTCTTGGCAAAGATACTGGAATAGTTTACTATTTCCTTCTCTAGCTTATCTTACAGATGAGGATACTGAGGCAGTTAGGGTTGAGTGACTTGCCCAGGATCACACAGATAATAAATGATTTAGGTAGAATTTGAACTCAAGTTCTCTTGACTCTAAGGCCAGCACTCTATCCACTGTACCATCTCGCTGCCTTGGAGTCAAAAGGGACTGACTTCATATTTGTCCTCACATACTTCCTAGCTGTGTGACCGTGGACCATTAAGTCACTTAACCCTGTTTGCCTCCATTTCCTCCTCTGTAAAATGAAGATGATAATAATAGCACCTACCTCCCAGATCAAATAAGACTTTTGTAAGGTGCTTTGCAAATCTTAAAGCATTATAAAAATGCTAGTTATTTATTGATCTATTTGTTTATTTGTTTATTTGTCTGTTTGTTTATCATTAATTATCTTCACAAACTGATCAGGCACCTTGCATAAAGTCAGGTCAACTAAAAAGAGTTTGTAGGTTCACTGAGTTGTCCCACCTTGGAAAAATACCCAAAAGTTTAGATCAGAAGGTGAACATAAACCTTGTCCTATACTGTAGCATGTGTTTGACAGAGAAAGCCTGAAATGAAAAATAAAAGCAGTTAATCTGTAGGAGTTGGGATGATTAATCTGGATAAGCTTTGTTGGCTCCTTTCTTGACCACTCCTTGGAGTAGAGTTTCACAGCTCTCATAAATCATTCCTTGTTTGGCCATTACTCATATTTCAACTGCTAATCAAAGGAATAATTTTGAAAAGTGCCAAAGATCCAAGGCTCAGATTTGTACATCTAATTGATTTCTTTGCTGTAGCCAAAAAATTAATAGGTCACCAAGAGAGCAAAATCAATGTTGTATTGCCATCTATAAAAACTCTTTCTCTTTTAGCTTCTTATTCCTCAAATAGAGATACACATTTTTTTAATGGACATCAGATGCTAGAATCAATTTGATCATAATAGCTATATATCTAATTTTATGTATTTTGCATAAAAACAGACCTTTCTGAAGATTGATTTGACTTACATCTTCTCTACTGGATTGTTTGGGGCCAATCATTCTTTAAAGAACTCTTTTAAAAACTTGTTTGGGTTAAAAGATAAAACAATATTAGGGTAAGAAATACTTTTACGTGGCTCAAAGAAAGAAGTTTACTTGCAAGACAATTTTAAATTGTTCAAAAATTAAGAGAAGCACATCTAAAGAATCTAATGTGACTTGGGAATATATATATATATATAAAGAATACCTGAATTAATGTCTTCTACTGGATGGAATATTCAAGTAATGTGAAAAGCAGCATAGAGTGCTGGACTTAGAATCAGGAAGATCTGGCTTCAAATTCTGCTTGAGATAGTAAAGTATGTCCAGGGATATTACTTAATTTCTAGATGTCTCAGATATCAACTTATAGAATCAATCCCTAAATGGATAGAAATGGAGCAATTTCACACGGTTTTGTATAATCCTTGTAAGATTATGTGCAAGTGAAAGTAATAGTATTACTATTTTACAGGTGAGCAAACTGA
Organism: Sminthopsis crassicaudata; assembly: GCF_048593235.1. Classification (NCBI taxonomy): domain Eukaryota; kingdom Metazoa; phylum Chordata; class Mammalia; order Dasyuromorphia; family Dasyuridae; genus Sminthopsis; species Sminthopsis crassicaudata. Next base: position 119,352,628 of record NC_133621.1, read on the forward strand.
GATTCTGAGAAGCAAAGTGATTTGCCAATATTATTTGACTAGAAAGTGGCAAAGCCTGGAGGTTTATCCAGATCTTCTGACTAAAAGTTCAGGGCTCTTTTCAATATATTTAACCTCCTGAATATGAAAAGGGTCTCTCAGATAACTTGTGAACTAATCTTTATACTACTGTTGATTGTATAACATTGACTATATGTTTTTTTTATCTGGCACGAAATAGTAATTTACTTGTGATAGTTAATAAATTAAAAAAAAAAACAGACCACCTCCTTGGGTCTCTTCCAAAGCACTATCAATTTACCATTAATTCTGATTTTTTTCTGTTTTCCCAATTGTAGTGACAAGCAAAGCCAGAACAAGCAAGTTTTGAATCTGGGTCAAACAACACAAAATTTTCTTTGAGCAGTTGGCATAAAATATATATCCTTCTATTCAGTTCTGTAATTAGAGGGTATGGATACTGGTGAAGACCTTGTGACATCTACAAGGCTATTGTCAAGGCTGCTGTTATAGATGGAGATGCAACTGGGAATAAGATCACTTAGGGAGTATGTTCAAAGGTCAGAGGAAATAAAGCATTCCACTTAGTACTTTCCTATTTTTAACTAATTACTCCTGTGAAATAATAAGTGCAGTTATTCCTGTGCTGCTAATATACTACAAGCATTGTCTATTCTCTAAATTTTAGGGCCCTGAGACCTCTGGGGCTCTTCAGGGACTAGAGGCCTCCGTTAACTCAAACCTAGTTAAGGTTCTGGTGACAAGAAGAAAAGGAAAAATCGATTATGAATAGCATCTTATTTGATCTTCACAATATCCTTGGGAATTAGATGCTATTATTATCCCTGTTTTATACTTGATATAATTGAGACAGAGGTTAGATGACTTGCCCACAGTCACATAGCCAGTAAAAATCCAAGGCTGGATTTGAACTCAGCTGATTTTGATTTGAGGTGCAAAGCTTTATCCACAATGCTACCTATTCACCTCACAAGAATAGTTGCTGGGGACTTCTATACTGATAAATAATGATCTATGCACTAAAATGATTAAGAACAATAAAAACAAAGGCATAACATAGAACTAACAAATAAATCAGAGAATTATTTCTAGGAGCACAAATTTTAAACCCCCATAAAAAGTTACATATCATTATTTGCATACTGTCCTTTTTTGGATATATGAATTAGACATCCTTTTAAATTCAGTGAATGGCATTAAAATGTTTTAAGGAATTAATGTATAAAGAAGAATGTATAATGAGTAATGTCTGATTTCATTCAACTTAAGTCAAATTTGTATTTCAAACTTCAATGTAATCAATTCTGTTCCTTAATTTTATATTTCCTTTCCATCACAAAAAATACTAAGTTGTAATAAACTAGATAGAAATACCAAGAGAGGCTATTATTTATATGTTTTTTGTGTACAAAAATCAATATTGTTTTACAAGCTCAATGGAATGCTGACCTAGCTAAGTCCATGTTCAAATCAGTCCTTATAGATAAATGATGATGACATAAACCAGACAATGATTAGTCATCTCAATTTCTGATCTATATTTTTACAGAGACTCAAAATGAATAGAATGGCTACTGAGTCGATTTCTCCCATTGCATACACCTATCATTGGAAGAAACACCACCTTTTTTAAAGTCTTCAGGCTTAAATAAAATGTTTGATGTTATTTGTCTTTATTTGAAATAAATTTATTAATTGGACAAGACTTTATTACTTACTTTTCATGTATTATCTTTGCAATAGTCACACTCTGAGATGTGTTTTTCAATTTTTTTCACAAGTCAATAATTGGATGGCAGACCAAGCCTCCAAATGGTGAATTAGAATGTTTGCCAATAGTTATAGACTTTTCCATTTTCTTTTCTTTTCTTTTTTTTTTCATGATTGGGGAAATTCTCCCTCAAAATCTCTAAAACGCACAGTTGTTTTGGGAACTATTTTCTATGTCAATAAAAACAAAGAGATAAAAGGGAATATAAATGATTCAGATGAATTCTATCTAGAAGCATTCTTTTAAAATCCCAATAAAGAAATGGTGTGCCATTGCTTGCAGATGGGTACAGATAGCAGTGCGAAAAGAGAGGTAAATATTCTTCCAGTCCCATAAGAATTCATAGGCATTTATTAAGAATCTATTTGCCAGGTGGGCAATCAGGTGCACAGTGGTTAGAGCACTAGGCCTGAAGTTAGGAAAACCTAAGTTCAAATCTGACCTCAGACACCTATGGACTGTATGACTCTGGAAAAGTCACTTCATTCTCTTTACCTCAGTTTCCTCATCCTGTAAAATGAACTGGAGAAGGACATGACAAATGATTCCAATATCTTGACTAAAAATATCCCAATCAGAATCACAAAGAGTCAGACACTACTGAACAACAACAATAATACATTTGCCAGGCACTGTTTCAGTTCATAATGTTTCTAGAATAATAGAATTTAGAGCTGGGAGGAAATTTGAAATATCACCTAATCTAATTCCTTTATTTTTACATTTGAATGAATGAAGGGCTAAACAGCTAAAAGGGACTTGTCTAAGGTCCTATGGGTAATTTAACAGAGTATAGATCTGAGTCCAGGGACTGACTTCAAATTCAGTCCCCTTTTTCTAGAACTTTTTGTTTTTCTGTGTCATTTTCAATGTTGTATGGGAAAGTGTTGCAGTTACCAGTTACCTGTTGAGGATAATGCTCTGCCCAAACTAGATGTGTTTAGTTAGATAGTGAATGTAAAAGAGAGTTTCACTGCACCCCTACCCAACCCCCACATTAGTTGCAGGCAAGAGAATAAACATTCTATAACTAGAAAGACTAAAGTTGCACATTATGTGCAATAATCCTGGGAGTGAGAGAGTCCTTCTTGCAGTTATTTTGACAGCTTTTACTCAGATTCTGATACTTCTGAGCATCTCTGCCTTCCTCATTCCACCTTCATTTCCTCTCCTCCTCCCCTCCCTTTCCCAAAGACCAACCCATTGGAGGGATGTGAGGGCATAATCAGAAATGGTCAAGGTGGGTAGAGAGGCAATTTGACCAGTTTTCCCCTCCCCCACTTTCCTCTCTCCCTTGGTATTAGTGGCTCATTTACCTCATTTGTTTCCTTCATCTAAAAATCTGTGGAGTCTTATCTTTCTAATTACTGTGTAATTGAGGGTCCTATAACAAAGGTTTTCTAAGGTGGACTAATTAACAGCATTGTTCTCTATTCTCCTTACTTAGGGTACCAGTCCCAACACATTTTCTTTGTAATTTTGCGGTGGAATAAGACATTCAAGCTATTTTTTCAGTTGGTATCAAGGCAGGCAATGGAAATGTCAAGTTTCAGTTCTTGTATTTTTAAGCATAACTGGCATAGTCTCAGACAATACAGGACTGTGGCAAGTAGAGATGTTAATGTATTATTACTGGCATCTGCTAGGGGAGGCACTGATCTGTTTTTCAGGCCAGACCAGAGGGTTATAAATTCAGATAATTTCCAGAGTCTTTTTTGCTGCCGAGAAGGAAAACAGAGACAAGGGCTTGGTCCTCCTTGGAGAAACGGAGAGTGTGGGGGACGGAGGAAGGCGAGACTTTCCTGGCAAAGCTTGGGGAAAAAAGCTGTGGAGCCTGAGGCTTCCTCTTCATTTGGGTCAAGGCACCAGAAAACTAGAGCCTGTGTAGAGTCTCCCACTGAATCCCTTCTCCAAACAACCAGGAAGCCCAAATACCCACCCAATTTGCCCACACGGGGCGTGGGGCCGAGCCGGGACTTCCCACTCTCCACAAACATCCTATTCGAAACGTTCTTTGTGTGGATTTACGGTCCCTTAGGATGGACTCTTGTTAATTTAGCAGCCCAGCAAGAGCGGATCCACGCTGCAGAGACTTTTCCTATTGTCCTTCCCACTCCCAGTAGCAGTTAACCGTTTCTCCAGCTTCTTCCTTCGGCTCCTGGGAAAATCTAGGGAAGTGCGAGCCGCACCTTGCAACTCCCAGTGGCTCTGCCCTGGGCATGCTCAGTAGCTAAGATAGCTTTGGGTGGCTCGCTTATGGGCACCTTCCTGGCCCGGCTCCGGCCCCTCTCGACTGCCCGGGCAATCAGACTCGTCTGACCAGTTACAACAGCTGGAAGAACTACCCGAGTCCAGCCCTAACCCCGAAACCCAACCCTGGGGGGGCTTGGCTTCTCCACCCTCCCGCCCCCACCCCTCTCTCCTCCCGAAAGTGGAAGCAATTACAAAGGGCTTGAATGTGGTCTGTGTGGATTTAGTGAGCCCTAAACCACCAGGGGAACCCGTCTCCTCATAAACCAGCATCTCTCCGAGGAAGAGTCGGAAGAAGAGAGGAGCTGTGCGCTCTCACGGACACGCGCGGCGGCGGCGGCGGCGGCGGCGGCTGGAGCCACTGCTCAGCCCTCCTCCTTCCCCCCGGCCATGCACCGCCCCGGTGGCAGCTGTTTCAATCCCAGCGCTTTTCACCCGGGGTGCTCCGGCAGTCAGTCGCCACTTCATGCTCCAGCGGGTGCCAGTGCAGTCAGCTCTCCGGGAGAGCCCGCGGCCCCGCGCCTTGTCCTTTCCAGGGACTGGTCACCGGACAGCCTGGCCTGCTCCCCGGGCAACTTGGGGCAGGAGAGGAAGCAACTTTGACTCCAGCTGCCGGGCTCTCCCCAACCGTCACAGCTGAGCTAGTCCCAGACGTCAGGCGGAGCCAGAGTTTTCTAGGGCGACTCGCTTTCCAGTACGGCTCCACGCAACCTGTTTACTAGGAGAGGTGCTGGAGGTGCTTGTCTTAGGCGAGCAATCGTCTGGGGGAGAGGGACTTGTTCTTCCCTATCTCTGGAGACCTTTGCTTGCAACGGGATAAAGCAACATCAAGAGGATGTAAATAGACAACGGGAGAGCCAGAGCAACTGTTACCAAGAAGGCAGAGTCATAGGGAAAAAAAAAAAAAAAAAAAAAGAGGGAGGAGCGTTGGGTTTCGGTGGGGGCTTTTATCTTTCCCACTTGTAACATTAATGCTGTTAATAGTCAGAGGCGTTGATTGCAACTTTTCAAAGGTCAGTCCCTGTTCCTACGAGGAAGGAGGATCCCCACTCTGACCCCGCTGGTGGTGCTCAGCCTAGACCGGTTTTAGTTAAGGGAATGAACCGAACGTCAGACGGAGTAGTGTAGGGGCTCCAGCCTTTTCCTCCTCGTGGGCCCAGGGGAAGCCACTCTCCTTGCGCCGAGGAGCTCATCCCGCAGTGACATGTGTCTAACTCTCGGCGCCAAATTGGGCAGCAGGTGCCGGTCCTAAGGAGTCGCTGCCAGCCCCGAGGTCCGAGCGACGCTGAGCCATGCGGCCCCCAGGCGCGCCCCTCTTCTGCACCCTACGCCTCTGGCTCCTGCTGCAGCTCGCGGTTTCTCCTGCGCTAGCCGTTGGGAACCAGACCAGGTTAGGGAAGAAAGACTTGCCTGCACTGAGCCCGGAACAGCGCGGCTGGGAAGTTTGGGGATCGGGAGACGTGTTGCAGAAAGTGTTGTCCGGCAGCCCCAGGAGAACAGCTCTAGCCAAAGCACAAAAAGAGAAGAAGGAGGAAAAAGAAGGAAATGCATTAACGGCTCCCTTCGGGGACCTGGCAGGGGCTCACAGGAATTCGCATTTCCCCCCTGAGAGGCGGCCTGACATTTGGCTAGTTCCTCTTAGAGCAGCGGTGATTGAGCTACCGGTTGCCCTTAGATTTTCCTTGGATACGGCCGAAGAGAAGAGTGATAAGGATACTGATGGAGGAGGCAGCAAGGAGCAGAATGTCAGGACGCACCCCGGAGCTCTGGAGCCTTTCTCCAGGTGGAGGAGAGCGGGGAAACCCCATGGTGACCCCTTGACCAGTCCCCCTATCTCGGGGAGCGCAACCACTGTGGATAGAAAAGCGCAGGAGGAGACAGTGGCTACCGCCGCTAAAGCCTTGCCTTTAAACGGATCCTCTGAAGGGGCACTCCAGGAGAAGAGCGGCCCCCGCGGGGGAAACGGCACGAACCGGCGCCCCAAGCTCAAGAACCCCTTTTATCCGCTGACCCGGGAGTCCTACGGAGCTTACGCCGTTATGTGTCTGTCCGTGGTGATCTTCGGCACCGGCATAATAGGCAACTTGGCTGTGATGTGCATCGTGTGCCACAACTACTACATGCGGAGCATCTCCAACTCCCTCCTGGCTAACCTGGCCTTCTGGGATTTCCTCATCATCTTTTTCTGCCTGCCGCTGGTCATCTTCCATGAGCTCACCAAGAAATGGCTTCTAGAGGATTTCTCCTGCAAGATCGTGCCCTATCTCGAGGTAATAAAGCCTTGCTGTGGGTCATCACCACTGGCCTTACAATCCCTTAAGTGGGTGTGTTGCCTCAAGGCGTTACTCAGCACACCCCCCCACTCCCTGATCAACACTCCTTTCCCCCTCTAGTTCTGCTTCCCTTACATCCTGTCTCACCTTTCCTGCTTCTACTGGAGGCTTTGCTTAACACCTTTAAACTCATCTGCCACCTTCTGGGGGTGAAAAGCTGCTGATAGAATGTCTAGACTAGTCTGGATAGTGCTTGTGTATGCCCTTTGAGCTGCCCGCTTTGGCACTGTGACATATTTATACATTTGGACTGGCAGCTGAGATACACAAACTGCCTGCCCATCAGAACTCAGCAGGACAAGGAAAGAAACTTTTGTGTCTTCTCAATCCCCTCCCCTTCCCTTCCCCCCACCCCCAGCTTTCCACTCAGAAAATGTGGATGGATCTATTGTGTCCAGATGTGAAAATATGAATCATCAATCACCAAACTAAACTTTCTCCTTTCTTTTCCTTCTTAAGAACTTGGTTTGAGGCAAAATGTTTCCTACAAAGGTATAACTGGCCTCATTTTAAATATTTAAATATATTTCACAATCTCCCATGTCACCTAAGGTGTCTGTCTTCCATGCTAAAGTGATGGAACTTTTTTTTTTTTCCCCTCTCTCCTTAATTCCACAACCTTTAAAGAAATAAGCTTAAAAGGAGAGTGGTTATCAAGAGACAAGGTTTTTTTGTTTTGGTTTTTTGTTGGTGGTAGTCAAATTCTGTTACATGTAACATTGTGCTCCACACTGATTTTAAGGGATACTTTACTTAAAACAAACAAACAAACAAAAAAACAAAAAAACAAAAAACCCTTTAGTAACTGAAATTTTCTCAAGAGGGAAATGGAAAACTTTGGGTATATAATCAGTAACATACATACACACACACACACACACACACACACACACACACACACATACACAAAACAACAAAACAAACTTTTCTTCCCTCTGCAATTATTGCCTTGAGTGTAGTGGTTGGGATTTGCTTTAAAATGGCCTCTCATTTAAACAACAGCCATTGGAAAGTGCCCAAGTGCTCCTTTGCCAGTTGTGTTCTCAGCCAGCTGGCCCCTGCTTGGCTCCATTCAAATTGTCCAATTCATTTAAGGTCCCAAAGAATTGAAATCTGTAAATATTACAGTAGTCCATGATTCTGCCTAGTAACAGTGCCAGGATCATCCTGGTACATTATTCCTGTACATAAGGTAGAGGAGAAGTGAACTAAGAAAACCAATCCTGTTTAAAAGAACCAAAAGCAGAAGGCAGTAAATTGCATGCTTTATCAGCCTGACAGGAATAGATATAGTTGCATTCCATGCTTGTTAAATCAATTGTCATCATTTCTTTACACAAGGTCCAGAATTTCAGCTGTTGCCAGGGGGCAGTTAGCTTAGAAATACAGGATTTATCTGTTAGACAATTCATTTCTGAATTGTTTAATTTAAAGGAGTTGGGCATATGAGAATTTTGCTAGTTAACTTGTCAAGATCCATTATATATAAAGGTTGCTCTGATTCCATTTATGTATGATAGTAGAATAGATATGGGTTTTACAGATAAAAGATAAACTCTTGGGTGAACAGAAAAATAGTCCTTAAGTGAAAGAAGCATGATTTCAGCTGAAAATTAAAGACTGGCATAAAACCAGAAACTTGTACAAACTGGGAAGAAAATTAGAAAAATGGAAAATAAAAACCTATAAAGGTAAAAGGAACACAACACAACCACCTAGTTAAGAAGGGAGCTTTCAGAGTAAAACTCAGGAGAAAAAGAATGTCTTAAAGTTACAAAAAGTAATTCAGAAGTAGTTGAGAATTATAGAAAAAACAATTCATTTAGTCAGTGGTGAAATTAAAATCAACTCAAACATGTATTAGGCATCTACTATGTGAAGGGCATAGTGTCATAGACACACATGCTTATTGTCTGTAGGACATTTTAAGAAATACAAGACGGTATTGTGGTGAGATTATTGATCTCAGAGTGAAAAAGCTCCAAGTTGGAATTCAAATGGAAATAATTATTAGTTAAGTGATTCTGAGCAAGTCATTTAACTTTTCTGACCTCAAAGCTTCCTCATCTTTAGAATGAGGAATTTGTACTTAAAAGACCTCCTATGTCTATAATCCTATGGTATATTGTATATGATATTTGTGGATATATATATATATATATATATATATATATATATATATGTATATATTTACTTTACTTTAATTGAGCTTCCTCTGATTTCTTAGTGTCTTCTTGGAGGGGGTGGAACTTTTGATATCTGCTCCCAGCGTTTACTCTTCTGCTTCCTAAAAAGTTCTTGTTTTGACTTTTATCCCCTTACTCTCTTAAAAAATAGAATTGTAGAAATTAGATTTGAAAGGGATCCTTGAGATCCCTTACTCTAAACCTTGATTTTATAGTAAATAGTAGCTCATGATTCTACAATTTCTGGGGAAACTGAAATCCACAGATACAAAATCATTTAGTAAGTTTCATTGCTGAGATTCCAACCTTGGTTCTCTTGTGTTTTGGTACTTTCAATCCTTTTGTGCTTGGGTTTCATTTTGTTTGTGTCTTTTTACTCTTTTTTTTTAAATTGGGGATTTATCTCTCTCTTTGTTCCCCAAGATGTTCTTTATTGCTACTCTGGCTTTTACTCTTGCCAAAAAGATTTCTAAAATGTATTTATTTAATAAGAAGATTTTAAAATACCAAACTATCTGAAGTGTTATTGAAATTCCTATCAGCAAGTGTAAGCCATAAACTATAACTACCAAAAATGCAAAAGGAAGATGCAATTCTGCCTCTAGAAGACACATCTTTACAAAGAATAGAAAGTTTCATGACATTTATTGCATGTGGCATCCCTTTTACTGACAAAAACAAAAATCAATGTAGTAAAAGTTGTATCCAGTATTTTTTTTAACTTTCCCTCCCTCTTTCCCTACTTTTTAATCAGCTCCTTTTATAAGAATCAGAAAATTCCAGATTTAAACCTCTGAATAATACAAACTCCTTAACCATAATGAATTGCCTTCACTCCATTGTTAAAGGTTTCCTCTAGTCTTATGTTTTTGTACTATGATTCTCATAAACTGACAAAAATTAAAAGATGCTCAATTTAATAAAGCTCAGTGGCTTGTAGGAATAATCTCCGTTCCATTAAAAAAAAGTAAATTCTCAATCCATTTAAATGATATTCTTAAATTTAACAAAAATATACATACACAATATATGTCTTAACTTCAATGACTGAAATAGAACATTTTGTCCAGTAAGACCCATTTCCTCCCCTTCAGAGTTTGTTTACCGAAGTGCTTTGCCATTTTATTCTCCAGCTCATTTTATACATGAGGAAACTGAGGTAAAAAAAGGTTAAGTGACTTGCTTAGGCTCATGCAACTAGTACAATCAGAGGCCATATTTGAACTCAGGAAAATGAGTTTCTCTTGACTTCAAGCCCTGTACTTTATCCAATATACCACCCAGCAGCTACTAGAATAGAGCATTAGAGAAAAGTAAACAGTGATTATGAAGAGCTAGCATGACTTTTTCAATAATAGGTTATGGCAGACTACTCATATTTTCTTTTTCTGATAGTTACTAACCTCGAACATTGGAGGAATGCTACAGATATAGTTTACCCAGACTTTAGCAAAGTATTTGATAAAGTATCATAAACAATTCTAAAAACATAGGGAAATATAGAATCAGTGATAATACCACTATATTAACTCAGAACATGTTTAATGGCTAGACTCATTTGTGCTTTAAGGTCAGCCTAGTAGGAGTTGGCCAGTGCATTGCCTCAGGAATCAGTTATTGGCCCACTGATGTTTAATTTTTTTTTAAACTAATATCTTAACTGAAGGCATAGATCCACACAGATGACTTGGCTGAAAGCATACCCACTAAAATGGTAGATGATACAAAACGTGGAAAGCTGGCTAATATACTGGAGAAGAATAACAGAAGACAGATTAGATTTGTCTATTTGGCCTCAGAAGTCGTGGTTAGAGATGGCAAAGAGGCAAATTTAAGCTTAAAGGCTTAAATTTAAAACTTAAAAAACTTAGAATTAGAACTACCCAAAAGGGCTACTTCTATTAATGTTATATTTCTGTTCTTGTCTAGTCTCTATTCACTGAATGAGTGTTGTCTCAGACTCTAAACCAATTTATTTGCAAATCAAGACATCACCCTGTTGATATTATTGTTCCTCTTCAAGAATGAAGGATGTACAACACCGATTCCCTTCCATTAGAAGTCTTTAAGCTGAAGCTGGATTATCACTTGTTGGATATGTTTTGGTGGGAATTATTTTTCAGATAGGAGTTTAGAATGGCTGCTGAAGTTCCTTCAAATTCTGAAATTCTGTGATTCTATGGCAATCCATTTTATATACTCCAAAACTATCAAAATTACTTTAAAAATTTAAATGAAACTAAAAATTATTTATAGTATCTCGCCTGACATTTTCCCAAGAATTTCTGTTCCACCTGCTTTAAAATACCTATTTAAAAATACCCAGAAATTGTATATCTCTTATTCATATTTTTCACTTTCTATGTTTCATCTTTATTCCTCAGCACTACTATTTTTTGTCAGTTATTTTACTTTTCAACCACATATTCCCCTTTCACATTGTTTTTCTATTCTTATTTCCTTTTTGGCATATGTGTCTCTAAATTTTTCTTTCCAGTCACTTCCTAAACTTACTCTGTGTGGGTTGTGTATGTGTGTGTGTGTGTGTGTGTGTGTGTGTGTGTGTGTGTGTGTGTGTGTGTGTTTCTGTATCTTTGCTCATGTTAGTCCCTCCATTTTTAAAATGACTTTTCTTAGTCCTTCTATCTACTCCAAATCTTATGCATTCTTCAGGACTCATCTCAAGTTGCTCTATTTTGAGTTACATCTCCATGTAGCTACCATGATGCCTAAAACCAGAAATCAGAGAATCTTAACAGTAGACAGGACTAAAGAATTCATATTTCATCTAGAAAGAATCCAAATTTCACTTAGGACCTGCACCCCCTTTACGACATCCCTGGGAAATATGCCTCCATTCTACTTTAATACTTTCCGGGATGTGGCTTTCACAATCTCCTAAAGCCACTGTTGCAGCTTTGGACAACTAACTTTTAGGAAGTTTTTTCTTATATTAAGTCAACATCCCCTTCTTTGTAATTCATTCAAGGGTTTCATTCTACCCTCAGGAGCCAATCAAAATAAATATCTTATCCCAGATAGAGCTCTTCCAATATTTGAAGATAGTGGTCAGGTTCTCCTGTCTTTCCTTTTCAGGGCTACTCTGCATCATAAATTCTACATGTCTTACCATCCTTATACTCCTTTAAACACTCTAGCTTGTTCATATGCTCCTTAAAATGTGGCATATTGAACTGAATATAATATTACAGAAAAGATCTGTCTGTGTCACAATGTAGTAATTTCATTTTTACTTTTGATTTTTTTCCTCTTCCAAACTTCAATTTATATTTCATTTATACAAATAGTCCTACAATACATGGTATCCTCTTGATTTTTTAATAAGTGTCTTTGATATCAAAATTCACTATAGCTTTGTCAAACCCTAACGTAATATCATTCATTCCCACCCATTTGTAACCAACTGCTTCCTTTAATGATGTACCCCTCTGGGGTCTTGTGCAGCCAATTTAGTGGAGCATGCTAATGCCTTTCTCTTTTATGATACTTTTCATAAAATCATATTTTTCAGAACTAAATGGTACCTGAGAAGTAATTCAGTCTCACTCATGTATTTGACAGATGAGGAAACCAAGAGTGTAGAGGTGAAGTGATTAAGATTAAATAATAAATAAAATTAGATAATAAATAAGTAGCTTAGCTGGGATCCGAATTTATGCCCTTTAGCCCTCAGTTCCATACATTATAAAATTTGTATTATACCATGACTAATTCCTTCATATTCTCTACTGTATATTACTTGTATACACATTTGCCAGTTCTTTCCTTAGTCACTGTAAACTCCTTGAAGATAGAGATTGAATCTGATGAATTATTTTATCTATTTGGAAGCTAACCTAGTATGTAGTACATAGCAGACACTCAAGTGACTAGAAAGGAAGCATTATATCAGGATGACTGAGCGTAGATTTGGAGCCAGATTGGACTACAGACATCATCTAGCACAATCCTTTCATTCAAGTGAGGAAAATTAACCTGGAGAAGGTATTCATAGTGGTAAGATCTATAGTTGAAATTTGGTTGATTTTAAATTCAGTTCTTTTTAATGCTATCTCATAGATATTCAACTCCATAGAGTTATATCTTTAGAATTAAAATCAAGTCTGGTCCAGTCCCACTATCTCAGTTTAAAGATAAGGACATTAGGGAAGGATCCTCTTATTTTCAAGCATAGAATATGTGTTTATTGCACAACTCAATTAATTTAATTGAGTTTCTGGTTAACCCCAAAGTATGATTGTTTTAAATTGATTCATGCAATGTTATGACCAGATCTTCAGCAATAAATATTGTAAAGTGAAATTGCACTTCTCATGTTGAATACACTGTTTTTTTTTTAATTTTTTATTATATATATATATTTTTATAATATTATCCCTTGTATTCATTTTTCCAAATTATCCCCCCCTCCCTCTATTCCCTCCCCCCGATGACAGGCAATCCCATACATTTTACATGTGTTACAATATAGTCTAGGTACAATACATGTGTGTGAATATAATTTTCTTGTTGCACAATAAACATTAGAATCCGAAGGTACATGCAACCTGGGCAGACAGATATTAGTGCTAACAGTTTACATTTACTTCCCAGTGTTACTTCTCTGGGTGTAGTTATTTCTGTCCATCATTGATCAACTGGAAGTGAGTTGGCTCTTCTTTATGTTGAAGATTTCCACTTCCATCAGAATACATCCTCATACAGTATTGTTGTTGAAGTGTACAGTGATCTTCTGGTTCTGCTCATTTCACTCAGCATCAGTTGATTTAAGTCTCTCCAGGCCTCTCTGTTGAATACACTGTTTTGAAAATATTTTGTTTTCCTTGTAATTGCATTATTACTTATCTATTTATAATCCTTTTCAGTATTTGTCTGCCAATGAAAATGTTTTATTTTTAGTTTCATGGTCAACATTTATTTTTGTATATAAGATATAGCTAAAGACCAAACTGCCAGCTAATGCCCATGGTCAGCAAAGAACAGTTAGCAAATGGATTCATTATACTCTGTTTACCCTACTATTTAAAAACACCAATTAATTACAATTAACCCTCCTGCTTATATTATAATTGTGAGCATTGCAAAAGTTTTGATTTGAGTTTTATACACTTGATCATTCCCAGAGATGTTTCTTCTTACTGGAAGTCTTCAAGTAGAAATTCAATGATTACTTATCTATGATCTTTTTTAGAAAAGATTTCTGATTAGATATCATTTGGACTAGATAGTCTCTCTTTAATTCATTAGATTATGATCATGTGTACAAAGGCATTAAGATGGTGGGGAGGCTATGGAAACTAACCTCATTTAACAAATGAGTAAGTTGAGGCACAATGAGCAAGTGACTTGCTTAGTAAAGTTTGCTTTACTTGCACAGCTTAGTAAAGTGATTAAGGTGAGGTTTGAATCCAGGTCTTCCTGACTCCAAGTCTAGCATTCTATTCATTGCCTTATAAATACTATGATTTAAGAACCCTTTGCCATATTTATGGCTGTCTACAGATTTTTCTTAAAGTTGCTGACAAAACAGAAACAGAAACACCATTTATGAATTGGCTAATTATTCTTCCTTGTGGTAGATATTAATTAGCTTTCAATTTTTAATTATAATACACATATGTAATATGTGTACATTTGGCTATGTATAAAGGTATTATCTACACAGGCATATATACATACATATACATGTGTACATATAAATATTGAGGCTTTTTACAGATGAGAAAGCTGAGGCAATCAGGGCAAAGTGACTTAGACTGGGTTATATAGCTAATAAGTGCCTGAGGCCAGATTTATATTCATGAAGGTGAGTCTTCCTAACTCCAGGCCTGGTTCTCTATCTACTATATCACCAAACAGTATAAGTAGGGGTATGTGTATATATATATATATATATATATATATATATATATATATATATATATATATATATATATATATATATATATATATATATATATATATATATATATATATATATATGTATACATATATATATATATATATATATATATATATATATATGTATACATATATATGTATAAAATATACATATACACATACATATATACACATGCATATACATACACAGATATTTATATATATACAGCTGTGTATATATGCATTTACATATGTGTGTATTTTATTTAAACATGTATGTATATATTCATATTCATATATACATAAACCGACATAGATATATACATAGTTAAAATTACCTCTATTTAGTATTGTTATAAAATATAATAGAAAGCTAATAGGAGATTTATTTTATTATATTCAGCATACCAAATACATTATTATTGGTAAACTTTATGGATAATTCATATGGCTTAAATACTCAATGTAGTTGAGAGATAGAGATAGAGACAGAGACAGAGAGACACACAGAGAGAAAGAGAGACCACAAAATAGATCAGTTTAGAGCATGAGTTCTAGATTACGGCATAAATTATAGCTACTCATTTGAACCAAACTATTATTTTTCTGTATGCTATCCTTGCCCTGTTTTTATATACATTCGTATTAGTTCACATTTGCATGACATTTTGCTTGGATTTTATTTCTACTTTAAGACCTGGTTGGATTTTTATTTTTAGCTTAAATTTTCACAACTACAGATTATGTTTTGTATGCTTTATTTTTATAAACAGAATCTGAAATTCTTCATAACCTTACAGATGTGTAGAAGATTATTTTATGATCCTGATTCATAAAACTTTCTTTATATCCCTCCAAGTCTTTTCCACTTAGAATATTGTATACAGGATCAGTGATTAAAAAAAAAAATGATGCATTTAAGGAAGCATCAAGCCATTTGGGAGGTTCTGTGTCCCTCAGGCTGAGATCGACTACATAATGCGTTTATTGAAGAAATATCTGGCTATTTGTTGATTCTAGTTTCTGCAAAATAAATATTTTAATGTAATTGACCCACTGGATATCTTCACATTTAAGACCTTAATCTTTAAGTTTATCTTTCTTATTACTACTCAGACTAAATGACCATCCAGATAGCTGATTAATCACAGAGCATGATTAACCAAAGATCCTGAGATGGGAGGAGCCATTCTTGACTCCTATTTCAAACTTCTTATTCCACTCACACTTTTGGAGTCTTAGGAAGTGATAATGATAGAAGAAATAAAAGTTGGTTCCAGATGTCTCTTATCTTGAAAAAAAAATAATGCCAACGCTCTCTTGATACTCTCCTTTATCCCTTATAGGGATGGAGAAGGAATGAAAGGAAGAAAGAACTAACCATGTCAAAGCAGGTTTCAGGGGATTCCAAATGAAATCAGTAGACTGTGTTTCTAGGCCTCCTGTATAGATTTTGAAAAGGTTGTTCATCTGGGAAGGACTAGGGTGAAACCTACTCTTGAATTCCTAATGAGTGTCTAGATTTCTAACTTTTACCTGCTCTCTTGGGTATAAAATGTGCCAGTTATGAATCTCTTTTGATAATTATTTTCTTGTTATCATTACCTTACTCATAAGTGACAGCTGGCTCAATTGTTTTGAGAAGTTGAAAGAAGTTAGAACATTGCTAGAATTTTTCAAAAGTATATTTTATTTTGATTATGATATTAATAGTCCAACTTGGATAATTATGAATATCTTTTGATAATTATTTTCTTGTTACCATTTACCTTGCCTTTAAGTGACATCTGGCTCAACTGTTTAGAGAAGTTTGAAGAAGTTAGGACATTGCTAGAATTTTTAAAAGTTATATTTCATTTTAATTACAAAGTTAATAGTTCCAACTCAGAAATATTCAGTGAAGGTATACATAAATAAATTCATTCTGTACATAGTCACCAAATCCCTAATAAGAAAAAGGTACTGTTGTAGATGATGGGATAAAAGAATGCAAAGTAGACAAAAACACAATTGGGTCCCTCATGGAATATTGTTTAGTAGAAGAGTGATTATATCAATAAGTATAATTTAGATTGCTGATTTGTGCTTAAGGCAGATCTATAGTGTTATGTTATACCATTCAGAAGTGAGGACAATTATTTGTGGATACTTTAACATGACAGTAAGTGAAGGCTTTATGGAAGAGATGACATTTGAAATTGGCTTGAAGGAAGAGTAAGAATTAAGTGGAATTAGACAGGAAGCATTAATTTAAAAATTAGGATGGTTTAAATTTCCTATGTAATGAAAACAGAACTTTATACTGAGAATATCTAATTTTCTTGGAAAAAATGAACATAAACTAACCATATGCTCGTTAATGCTCAGTTGCAGAACAACTACCTTACTATCTGCTTTGGTGGAGGGAGTTCCCTCACTGGAAATTCCCTATACTAATCAAATCACAGTCCCAATTAAAACAAACAAACAAACAAACAAAAAACAATGAGTCAGATACCATACTAGATACTGGAAATATAACAAAAGTTTCTGTTCTCAAGAAGCTTAAGTTCTATTGTATATATTCATGTATATTATCTCATTCATCCTTGAAAAAATCTATAAAATAGATTGTAGCATCTAGAAGAGGAAGGGACTTAACAGAGATAATTTAACCATTTTTATTTTACAGGTGAAAGTTCAAAAGAAAGTCCATCTAGATTGAGAATATTAAAATTAAGATTTAAATCTGGGTGCTCAGAAAGGGATCCTCTCCTTTTGCCACAATAGGAAGATTCATATTTTTTTAGAGGGAAAAATTGAGTTTCATGTAAACTGTCCAAATTCGAAAGCTGTCTTTAAATTTTGACAAACTGTCATGATCTCTAAAGGTTCTAGCCTCTCAAGGAATCCTCATACTACCATAATGACATAAGGAGTAAGGTTTAGCACCCATCAAATGGTGCTAGTTTCCAAGGAAAACACCAAGAATCTACTTATATCTTCTTCTGTTTTCCGCAAGAATGGATGGAACTGCCCCCTCTACCTTTCCATGTGGCTTTTTGTTCCATTCTTAGCCTATTTGTTGCCTTTTGTAGCCTATTTTCCAATTCAGGGCTGTTCTTACTGTTCTTATCAATCTGATTTCACCTTTGAAAAAATGTTAGGGAGAAGGATATGGAGACACAGTGTGATTTGGCCCAGGCCCAGTGTCCCTTCTAGGAAAGGTCCAGACTCTCCCTCAGGCTTACTATCAAGGTTTTACACTTAGTAGTTAAACCAAGACCATTCTGTTCTGACTAGGCTACTGATCTCTCTATATCAGAACAGTTACTTTCAATGAAAACAATCTGTTCCTTAGGTTTTGGTGGGTTTTTAAAAAAAACATTTTAGATAAATCTTAAAGTCCACTCTTTCCATTTTAGAAAGAGAACACAGGTATTTTCCATGAAAACTTTCCAAAAGTTTTTTAATGTGTAGTGGCAATTTGCATAAGGTACAGCCACAGGATGAGGTTTAATCTTAAATGGTCTAGAAGAACCTTTTTTTAGTTCATTAATAGCGTTTATTGTGTCTGATGGGTAGACCATGGTGCTAAAATGGCTACCGAGGCCCCCACTTTGATTCTTATATGAGCTGATGCACTTCAGTGTGTTCAGTGTCCCATAGTCAGATTCTGTAGTACTAGGGAAAGTTGAGAAATAGATGAAGTTTAGTTTTGACACTCTTTTTTTTTTTCTCTTTTGGAGTGTTTCATCTTTTTATTTTATTCTAGAAGTCTTACTATGTTCTATCTTCTGCTCTCTCCTATTTGACCCTTCATTCTCCTATCTGAGGCAATCTTATCGTCTCAGATCAGGCTTGTGTTGGGTAAAGAATCTATGAACCTGATCATCTGATAGATTGAGAGCTGAAAGGGACCTTTAGGCAACTCCTTCATTTTCAAATGAAGAAGCTAAAGATTCAAGAGGTTAAATGAGTTGTTCAAGCTCATGATTTTTGAAATTTGAACCATATTTCTCTAACTCCAAATCCAGCACTCAAATGTCAGGGCTTTTAATAAATTACATCTTCTGGACCACACGGAGAGGAATTTGACTGTGTAATTTCATACATAAATGGAGCTCTATTGGGGGAAAGACTTTTTATAAGCCTCTTTCAGTTTTTCATTCCCTCCTCCCTCCCAAAATTATCTTGCACACACACACATACACACACACATTTTAGTATAGTTTTAAGCCTTAATAACATCAAAAGTATAATAAAAACTTACAAGAAATCATTTGGGAAGTTTATTTAATGTTCATTAGTTTTGTTAATTTTGAATAATACATTTTTAATTTTAATTTTCACAAGATGAACACCTTGTCATTATGTATTTGTGTGGCAATTTTGGATGTGAATTTTAGAAACTGGTGGATTGGAAGAGGAAGTCTTCTTGCTGGACCACCTTAGTTATCTAGTCAGTCATTGTTAGACCTTTGGTTGTGAAGTCATGTCAAACCTGTCATGTATTCATCAAGACCTTATTCCCTGGATGATCTTAAGGCTATGATTACAAATGCAGTCTTTTCAGTCATTGAGCAGCAGTTGATGTTTTTACAAAGCTCTAAAACTGACTAGAGCAATATATAGTACAGATGGTGGTTATATTGAATTTTAATAAGAAACATTAATATTTAAACATTTAAATGATAACCTTTGAAATTTTGTAAGTTTGTAACATTTATACTTTTGAAGTTATTAAAAATGGCATCAAGGCATTAGTAATACAGTGTGTGTGTTTATAATTTGCTTATCAATGTACAAGTTGTTCTTCCTTCAAAAAAAATTACAAGTTTTCTGAGGACAGAGATTATTTGTTTTTTTTTTTTTTTTCCTTAGTATTCATAGAACCTGATTTATAGTGGGTGCTTAATAAGCATGTGTTGAGTGGTGGGAGACTTACAATCATCTCTAAATTTATACTCTGGATAGCATGCAATGTGTTTCATCAGTGACAAGGAAGGGAAGTTAAGAGAATGTTAATAAGTCAATGGAATTATTAGCACCATTGGGGGGAAAAATCTAAGTACAAATGCTGCTGTTAATGGACTAGGAACATCATCATTGGATTACTAAGAAAAAACAAAGACTTTGAGGAGAATTATTTTAGCAAATGTGTTCTATTTTGAAATCATTTGCTAATTATTCACAAAATATTGATTGTTGGAGTTATTTCCCATGAATTCCTACTGGTGACTTAGTTTAAGACAAAGGATATTTCTTTTATGTATTTTTTTCAATATAAAGGAATACTCTTGATTGAACTATTGCTCAATAAGCACCTCAGTGGGAGATAACTAAATTTTCATTATACAAACTAGACATACTATACTATGGGTACTATGATTGGTGGGAAGCTTTGGCTAAGTTGATCTTTGGCCATTAAGGAGGAAAAATCCTTGCATTTTTCAGGACCATGTATGTAGAGCTGAAGTCATTTTAGAAGTCACCCAGTACCATTTTCTTATTTTATACATGAGAAGACTGAAGCTAAGTGAAATTAAAGAATTTGACCAATGTGAGATTTGGTTAGTGGAAAAACTGAAATCCAAACATAGTTCTCACTCTAAATGTATTTTCTTTTAATTGTATCATGTTGCTTCCATGATTCTCTCTAAATGGCGACCACTTTAAGGTGATTAGGATTATTTCAAAGTTTATGCAAGAGTGCTAGTAGACTAGAAGAAAAAGTTTTTAAAAATGATGCTATTATACCAGTCTTGCTCCTTTCTTTCATATAATCTTGTCATGAATTTAAGACTGTAATTATATTATCGAAATAGACTTTGTCCAAATGGTCTGACATTGTTTTAATGACTCATTGAGTATGCTTGCATGTCAAATAAAATCTCACTGATATTAAAAAGGAAGAAAGAACTTCTTTACTCTGCCTGGCTAGCCATGAAATCTTTACCCTAGAAAAGTATATATTTGTGGATATAAAACAATCTATTTTATTTTGTCCTGACTTTGATTTAATTAGCCCATTTTAAGTGTTTCATTTTCAGTGTCACTATTTACATCCATTCTAAGTGCAAATTTTTCATAAAAGATTATCGATTCACTACAGTCTGATAGATAGGTATATACCATTTGCTTTGAATATCACAAAAAAAGAGAAACAAAATATCTCCCTTGGTGTTCAGGAACTCTTTTTTGAAGAAGAAATTGCTTTTCAATGCTGAAAAGTGTTAAATAGATTATTGTTGTTTCATTATTCTCAGTCGTGGCCAACACTTTCTGACCCCATTTGGGGTTTTCTTGGCAAAGATACTGGAAAAGTTTGCCTTTCCTTCTCTAGCTCATTTTTGCAGATGAGGAAACTGAGGCAAACAGGGTGAAATAACTTGCTCAACACATTGCTACTAAGTATCTGAATTCAGATTTGAAGTCAGGAAGAGAAGTCTTCCTGGCTTCCACTGCATCACCTACTAAACCAAGACATTAGGATACACATAAAAGCATTTCGAACATGGCACTGTGTAATAACCACTGGATTTTGTTCATGGACTTCACTCCAAATACTAGAAATCCTACTTACTGTGTCACTTTAGGAAAATCTCTTAAAGTCTGGGCTTCAAGTTTCTTTATCAATGAACAGAAGGAATTAGACTAGATAAGATATAAATATTGTAATTCTAGAATTTTATACTCAGTATTCATCCTCTTTTTTCCTGTTAGTCTCATAAGAATAACTAATCAGTGGTACTTTAATATTTCAAAACTTGTATGATTATATCAATGTAGGTACTCTGTCTACCTACATCAATACATCTTGAGAATTCCAACTTAGTAAGTAGTTTTATGAATTGCTGCAGCAAACAAAAAAAAAAAGAAAGAAAGAAAGAAAAGAAAAGAAAAGAAAAGAAAAGAAAAGAAAAGAAAAGAAAAGGGAGGAAGAAGAAGGAAGGAGGCAAGGAGACAGAGAAGGAAGGATGGAAAGGAGAAAGAAGGAAGGAAAGAAGAAAAAATGGAAGAAAAGAGGAAGAAGGGCAGAATGAAGGAAGAAAAGGAGGAAAGGAGGAAGGAAGAAGGAAGGGAGGGAGGGAGGGAAAGAAGGAAGGAAGGAAGGAAGGAAGGAAGGAAGGAAGGAAGGAAGGAAGGAAGGAAGGAAGGAAGGAAGGAAGGAAGGGAAGGAGGGAGGGAGGGAGGAAGGAAGGAAGGAGGGAAGGAAGGAAGGAAGGAAGGAAGGAAGGAAGGAAGGAAGGAGGGAAGGAAGGAAGGAAAGAAGAAGGGAAGGAAGGAAGGAAGGAAGGAAGGAAGGAGGGAAGGAAGGAAGGAAGGAAAGAAGAAGGGAAGGAAGGAAGGAAGGAAGGAAGGAGGGAAGGAAGGAAGGAAGGAAAGAAGAAGGGAAGGAAGGAAGGAAGGAAGGAAGGAAAGAAGAAGGGAAGGAAGGAAGGAAGGAGGGAAGGAAGGAAGGAAGGAAAGAAGGAAGGAAGGAAGGAAGGAAGGAAGGAAGGAAGGAAGGAAGGAAGGAAGGAAGGAAGGAAGGAAGGAAGGAAGGAAGGAAGGAAGGAAGGAAGGAGGGAAGGAGGGAAGGAAGGAAGGAAGGAGGGAAGGAAGGAAGGAAGGAAGGAGGGAAGGAAGGAAGGAAGGAAGGAGAGGTGAGGAAGGGAGAGAGAGTTCTCTAACTTTATCAGTGTGAGTACCCATCTCTAGGATAAACAGCTCAACATCTCATCATCTTATACACGGTTCTTTTGGGTTTCTATAGCTGAAAAAATTATTTGGATAGCCAAATTCTAGTGATAAATGTTTCTGGATTTAGGTAGCCTGTCTCAGATAACAGTCTTATAATGTTTTTGTATAGCTGAAGGCTTTCTAGTTTGGTACTAGTGGCCAGAATGGAGTAGTGAGATATAATAATAGGCTGTCAGGAGACCCATATTTAGATTTTGACTCATACACTTACTAGCTCTCTTTGTGATTATAGATCACACAATCTTTCAGAATCTCCATCTATAAAATGGGGATAATAATACTTGAACCATTTATATCACTGCATTGATGTGAGTTTGCAAATTTTCAGGTTCTTTATTATGAACTATTTGTTACTATATCTAGCATGTTAGGAACATCTGGATTCAAATTCCATTGTGGATACTTATTCTACTACCACAAGCAAGACATTTAATCTCTCTCCTCTGGCATACTCCTGTAGAGCCAAGAATTACCTTTACTCTACAATCAGGCATTGAGAGATGACTGAGAGGAAGGAAAAGCTTTAACATTTAGTTAAAATGAATGTTTTTTTAAACTAATACTCTTATTTTAGAGGAGGAGTTCTTAAACAGAGATCCCTAAACTTTTTTTTTAACATTTTGACAACTGTTTTAATATAATTAATTTCATTTTCTTTTTAACCTTATATATTTCATTTTATTCATTTAACAACATTATTCTGAGAAAGGATCCAAATATTTCATCAATCTATAAAAGAGGTCTGTGACAACAAGGACAATAACAACAAAAATTAAGTCTTAGAGGGTCACTTTGTACACAAAGAATGGTACATAGGTTCATATTATTTCAACATATTTCTAATGCATAATACAAACTGTTCTGGAACCAAATGAAAATGAGCTTGAATTTAGGAAAATTGAAGCTGTATTTAAAAGGAATATTTTCTTCTCTCTCTAAACTTAACTTTTGATTAAATTTTTGCACTACAGGGATTTCAAGCTTACAATTAAGTTGACCTTCAAAAATAAGGATTTCTCTCTCAATACAATCATTGTGTATTCTTCTTCCTTTTGGAATTGAAATAGAATTATTGATCTGTACTAGAAGGATTCCAAAGGGCTTTACTTGTTTTATAACAGTGGTACCTTTATTTGGCCTTCATTGTCTCTTTCAACAGTATCATTTTCACAGTTGGCTTACTCTTGCTCCCAATTGTTTTCCCTTCCCCTGTTTTGTTTGTATTAAACCTCTTAGTGGTGGATCAATTTCTATGGCAGGATCCCAGCAGATTACTCTTCCTGAGGAATACTTTTGCTTTTTTTTTCCCTTCAGTCTTTTTGAATGAGAAGAAATTTAATGTAATATCCCCACTACAACAAAACAAAATCCAATGGGTCAAATTTTTGATATTTGTCCAAAATCACTCCCTGGAACTAAGTTGGATGATTGGGTAGTGGGACAAATGGAGTCTGAGATTATAAAGTACACAGTAGCACACCAAGAAATAAAGGTGTTTTATATATATTGTGTTTTTGTGAAAGCTTAGAAAAATGATTTGTTTTGAAATCACTATTGGTGAATGTATTACGATAGCTTTCTTCCTATATGTAAGAATTCAAGTAATAATAATAAATATAACAATAATAATAGCTAGCATTTATATAGCACTTAGGCAGCTAAGTGATATAATAGATAGGTTTGGAATCAGGAAGAGTTACCTTCATAAGTTTAAATATGGTCTCAGGCACTAGCTGCATGATCCCCAGCAGTACATTTAATACTGTTTGCCTCAGGTTCCTCATCTGTAAAATGGACTTGAGAAAGAAATGCCAAAAAATAAACCAACCCCAAGAAGGGGCTAGGACACACAGAAAGGACTGAACAACAATATAGCACATACTATATAACAGGAACCATGCTAAGCACTTCACAAATATTATATCATTTTATCCTTACAACAATATTTGAAAGCAGGTACTATTATTTTACAATTGAGCAAACTGAGGCAAATAGAGGTTAAGCAACTTGCTCAGGATCACACAGTTAATTAGTGTCTGAAGGAGGATTTAAAGTCAGATCATCCTGACTCTAGGGCACATTTTTTATTTTATTTTACTTAAGACCTACTGAGTTATTTTTTTTAAATCCATGATAGAACATGGCTCATGGACTTAAAAAAGTGTTATATTCTTATATCCCGCCCCCCTAGCCATAGAGTAATTCATCTTTTCATTAATTCATTAAGCATTTATTAAGGCCCTACTTAGAATGTATCAGATGCTACTGAAGTGCTATGGATACAAAGACAAACATAAAATGGTACTCAAAAATATAAATGTTACTAGGAGGAAATAAATATATATCAGCTAATAAGTAAATACAAATCTTTGCATAGTAAATTTTATTGGAGGAAAGGTAAGGACAGATTATCTTATGGGAGATGGCACTTGAACTGAACCCTGAAGGAAATTAGGAATTCTCTGATGCAGAGGTGGAGTGTCACATACGTGGCTTCCAGTTTGGCTGAAAGAGGAGACATTTCAGTAATGCAATGGATACAGTGCCAGGTGTGGAGGCAGGAAGACCTGAGTTCAAATATGGCCTCCATCCAGGTGAGGTGATTTGCCCAGGGTCACACAGCTAATAAGTGTCTGAGGCCACGTGGAGGAAAAAGAGAAATTAAAATGATTAAGATAGTAGGAAAAAAGCATAAGAAAGGCAAAGAAGGAGGTGCAAAAAATTGAGAGAACAAAATCATCTACAATTGACTGAAGTCATTTTTTTTAGCACTGGGCTAAGTTTTAAATTCTAAATACTGGTATTATTTGGAAGTAAAACCAGAGCCATTCAGAAAAGGGAGGAGGGCATATGGAGTTCATAAAGGACAACTTTTTATCATGGATCTTCAAGAGCTCACTCTATGTCTTCTCTATAATTAGCAGAAAGGGACATCTTTTTCCATGCTCACACATGCCAAAAATGGTGAACTTAAAACTTTTCTACTAAGCGTTCTATAGAACAGAAACAATTGTTTGGACAGTGTATGAAAGAAGATGTACTTTTAGCATTCTTTCTAACATGAAAAGGATAGAATTGATTTAATTTTTTAATTAGCATTTTACATTTGGCATCCTTTCTTTTCTACTTGTGTGTCACCCCTTTTAAAATGCTCAATATGTCCTGAAAATCAAATTCTGATTTTTCTAATTATGATTCATTTTTTAATATGAGTTTTCTCTGATCTTGAAAATTTACTAAATTAATAATAGTCTTGCCTATTAAAAATGTTTACAGTTCTGTTTTTGTCACTTTTAATTATTCTTCCTGTTGCAGTTTAATTAATAAGAGATTGCATCTTATTCATATCATTTCTCTCAGGACACTGCTTCAAAGAAAAGCATAACATTTTGTAATGACATTGAAATTTATCAATCAGACACGGCTATTAAATACTGAAGATTCAGTATAAATGATAGTTTTATAATTGTCCATAATTGTACCATTCATCTTCGGAGAATTTTTAATGAGTTGTACATAAACAAATGTATTCAAAATTATGATAGAAATCATTGTATTGACCATACCCTGAAGGCATTTCAAGTTTGGATAAGCAAAATTTAGATGGCACCAACTAATATTCAAATGATTTTATGAGTTAATTACTGAGTCATGCAATTTATTCATTATAGATGTTTCTTAATTATAGTTTGGAAAAACCACTGAGAAGAACCCTTTAATAGACTTATAATTCAGATTCATTTCATAACATCTGGAATATAAGTGAATTTAAAGGAAAACTAAGCTATTTTAAAAGGAAAATTACACTTATGCTTCCCTTTAACTACAGCAGGAAATTTAGAATAAAATCCTGTCTACCTCATAAAACTGTTTTAAGGTTTAAATAAGAAAATACATGTAAAACATCTGTAAAACCTTAAAGCATGATGTAATGTAATCTACCTTTTTTTTGGAAGTGATCGTTCATCATTGCATATATACATATATATATATATATATATGATATATACATGGGTAATTTTTCAGCATTGACATTTGCAAAACCTTTTGTTCTAATTTTTCCCCTCTTCCCCCCCCTCCCCTAGATGGCTAGTATACCAATAAATGTTAAATATGTTAAAGTATAAGTTGTATATATGTCCATACAGATATTTTGCTGCATGAGAAGAATCGGACTTTGAAATAGTGTACAATTAACCTGTGAAGGAAATCAAAAATGCAGGCAGACAAAAATAGAGGGATTGGGAATTCTATGTAGTGGTTCACAGTAATTTCCCAGAGTTCTTTCCCTGTGTGTAGCTGGTTCAGTTCATTACTGCTCTATTGGAACTGATTTGGTTCATCTCATTGTTGAAGAGAGCCACATCCATCAGAATTGATCATCATATAGTATTGTTGTTGAAGTACATAATGATCTCCTGTTCCTGCTCATTTCACTCAGCATCAGTTCATGTAAGTCTCTCCAGGCCTCTCTGAAATCATCCTGCTGCTCATTTCTTACCAAAACAATAACATTCCACAACATTCGTATACCACAATTTATTCAGCCATTCTCCAATTGATGGGCATCCTCTCAGTTTCCAGTTTCTGGCCACTACAAAAAGGGCTGCCACAAGTACTTGGCACATACAGGTCCCTTTCTTCTTTAAAATCTCTTTGGGATATAAGCCCAATAGTAACACTGCTGGCTCAAAGGGTATGCACAGTTTGATAACTTCTTGAGCATAGTTCCAAATCACTCTCCAGTCTTCCAATAAATTTCTCTTCAACTTTAGGGTTTTGTAGTTCTAGGCTCCAGGTTCCTTAAGCAAAATGAGAAGTTTAAGTTCTACCTCATTTTCCATCTCGATAGCTCCATTGTATCTGAACCATTTTTTCTCTATCATTCCCTTAAAACATTGACCACTAAAGAATTGGAGAGAGAGAAAGGAGTTCTAGAATGTTTAACAAAAGAGAAAGAGAGATATCGCTCCATATTCCCCCTTCCCAATCATTGGAATCCACAGGATGCTTCATTGTAAAATACTCCATTAATTAACGCATATGGTAGATGTCAAGACCATCTTGCTGGTGAGAAAAAGTATCTTCAACCAAAAGTGAGTTGTACATTTATTGTGTGAATTGTATATCATCATTATTTTCCTCATATTTAGGCAGTTTGCTTGGATCCGTTTGTGTGAAATATTCTTTATAATCCTGCAGATCCCCATCCAAAAACATGGTTGGGACCAATTCAGTTCTGATAACATTGTAGTACTCAATGATACTGTATTTCTCTCCCACTGGTTCTGACTCGGTGGACCTGGTCTCAGTTCTGAGGCTTACTTTGTTGGGAATCTTGGACAAGTCCCTTAAAATCATTTTGGAGCATCTACAAAATGAGAGAATTAGAAGAGATGCCTCAGAGATTCCTACCATGCTTTTAGTGAATTGCTTTGTAAACATATTCTTTTATGTAGAGGGAAGTTTCATGGGATGGGGAAAGAACCTTAGACTAGGAGCTAGATTTTTGTTCAATTGTTTTTCAGTGATGACTTTTTATGATCTTATTTAGGATTTTCTTGATAAAGATACTGGAGTGGTTTGCCATTTCTTCAATTTACAGATGAAAACACTGAAGGAAACAGGTTAAGTGATTTGCCTAGTCAGACAACTAGGAAGTGTCTGAGGTCATATTTGAATTCAGGCCCTCCTGACTCTGGTCTGGTACTCTGTTCAGTGCACCATTTGAGATTTATTCCTAGCTCTGCCATTAATTACTCTAACTTTCGACAAGCTACTGAACTTTTCTAAGGTTTGGTTTATCTGTTAGATATTTGGATTTTACTGATTTATCTCTATCAGCTTCTTCTATAATAATATACTATTTTTTGTTGGGGCAGCTAGGCAGTGTGGTACCAACCCTAGAATCAGGAAGATTTAACTTTCCTAAGTTCAAATCTGACTTACCAGTTATGTGTAACCTTGGGCATGTTTGCTTATCTGCAAAATGAACTAGAGAAGAAAACGAGAAACCGTTCCAGTGTCTTTACCAAGAAAACCTCAAAAGGGGTCACAAAGAGCGGGACACTTCTGAACAACAATAATTCTTTGTTGCTGGGTTTCTTGATGGCCTATTTTATTTATTTTTAAATTATCCCATTTACCCACAAAATATTAAGACCTGTACTTCAAGTAATAATGCGATTCACTATCTGCATCTTACTGAGCTTCATATAGAAGGCGGCTTGATGCTGTAGTAGTACTCTCTTAAAGTGGAGACTGTGGAGGCTGATTTTTCTTAATGAAAAGAATATGGACTCAAACTCAGATGTATCTATGATATGATATTCAAGTTAAATCTCAGGGATGAGTCAAGTGAATCTGTGGATCCTGACTTCCATTCTTCAAACCATGGTACCCCAGTATCCTTCTTTGAATAGTTGAT
The DNA here is from genome assembly GCF_048593235.1 of Sminthopsis crassicaudata. Classification (NCBI taxonomy): domain Eukaryota; kingdom Metazoa; phylum Chordata; class Mammalia; order Dasyuromorphia; family Dasyuridae; genus Sminthopsis; species Sminthopsis crassicaudata. The sequence goes on from NC_133621.1 coordinate 119,381,242, forward strand.
GACCTAGCTGTGTTCCACTTGTCTGTGCCTGAGGTATTCCCAATGGATTAAATTTGTGTTCCATTTCCCTTTCACAGGTTGCTTCTCTGGGAGTCACCACATTCACCTTATGTGCTCTATGTATAGACCGCTTCAGGGCTGCCACTAATGTTCAGATGTACTATGAAATGATTGAAAATTGTAGTTCTACCACTGCCAAGCTCGCGGTCATCTGGGTTGGCGCTCTACTTTTAGCACTCCCGGAGGTTGTCTTGAGACAGCTCAGCAAAGAAGACCTGGGTTTTAGCGACAGAGTTCCAGCAGAAAGGTGTGTCATCAAGATTTCCCCTGAGCTCCCGGACACAATCTATGTCTTAGCTCTCACTTACGATAGTGCAAGACTCTGGTGGTATTTTGGCTGCTATTTTTGTTTGCCCACACTTTTCACTATCACCTGCTCCCTTGTGACTGCAAGGAAAATCCGCAAAGCTGAGAAAGCTTGCACGAGAGGGAACAAGAGACAGATTCAGCTTGAAAGCCAGATGAACTGCACCGTAGTCGCCTTGACCATATTATATGGATTTTGCATCATTCCTGAGAATATCTGCAACATTGTGACAGCCTACATGGCTACAGGAGTCTCTGAGCAGACAATGGACCTTCTCCATATCATCAGTCAATTTCTTTTGTTTTTTAAGTCTTGTGTCACCCCTGTTCTCCTTTTCTGTCTTTGCAAACCTTTCAGTCGGGCCTTTATGGAATGCTGCTGCTGCTGCTGTGATGAGTGCATTCAGAAGTCTTCAACAGTGACCAGTGATGACAATGATAATGAGTATACCACAGAACTAGAGCTCTCTCCTTTTAGTACCATACGTCGCGAAATGTCTACTTTTGCATCTGTTGGGACCCACTGTTGAGTTACTTCTTTTTTTTTTTATTTTATGAAGATTTTTAATTTCTTTTTCTTTACTGGAGAAAAATGCAAAAGATAAAATACAATTACATATAGTAGACTGATTTTACATATTAACACATATACTTTGTTGAGGGGATGGCAATTACGTTTAGTTATTTAAGAAAAAAGAACAACCCAACCAATAGTTTTAGACCATTTTTATCCAGTATGGTGCTAATATTTTATTTGAAAATAAAAAGCTACTGCACCTTAATTTAATTACTCATTAGTTTTTTTTTTTATAAATATAATCATTGTTCTTTGAGTATAGTCATGTGATTTTATAAGATGTTTTATGTAAAGATGTGGTTGAAAGTATTGTGTATTATATTGTGAGGTGACCTGGAGTTTAAAATTCTCAAAGTAGCATAAAATAAATTGCATTTCATTATTTAATTTCATTGTCAACCTACTTTTAACAAAGAACCAATAAATTTCTTTCAATTTCCTTAATCAGAGATTATTATTTCATGTAGAAATATGTAGATTGACTCTATTTAATTTTTTGTTAATGTACATTCCTTTTAAGGCAAGTAGCTAGTTTGTTATAATGAAGTGTTCCCCATGGTATTTCCTTTACCAGAATAGATCTTAAATATATATTATGCTGTAAATTAAATAACAATAACAGCTCACATAAGTGCTTACTATGTTCCAGGGATTGTGCTAAATGCTTTATAATAAACAACACATTTGGTCCTCACAAAATTCTGAGACATAGGTTTTACTATTATCCCCATTTTACAGATGAGGAAACTGAGTCAGAGATTAAATGACTTTGCCAAAGTCAAAAATTTAGTAAATATCTGAGTCTGGATTTGAACTATGGTCTTCCCAAAGATCTGGTACTCTGTGCCACCTAGCTGCCCCTAAATTTAAAATCATATTTTTAATATGTGAGTGAAAAAAACATAATAATGATTTCCTAATATCTCTGAAATGGGGCTAAGTAGAAAGGTTAGCGATGAATTTTATTTCTGAGTTCCTGTGTTTCCCTCCTCAAATAGCACTATTAATAGTCATAATCTCGCATAATGAATTATGGGCAGGGTGAGGGAAAGAATGTCACACTGACACTTTGACTTTTTATTTTTTGCCAAATAAGTCTATTAATTCTAATATTGAGTCTATATTTTTTAATATGTGAATTTGCACATATTCTTGAACCCCGTCTTTCATTTTGTTGGAAGAAAAATAATTAAGTGTAAAAAAATCTATTTAAAATTTACTGTATTCTAGCCACTGTGTTAAACCTGGTACATCAAAATGCTAAACATACATTTATTCTAATAATCACTATGATAATTGATCACAAAATGATAAGCTTATTTTTAAATTTCCATTGATAAATGAGATTGAGGAAGCAAGAGGGGAGGATTCTTTTTTAAGACATTTAAATTTCTTGCCCTAACCACAACTACTACTGTTGCTCAGAATGACAGCATAATTAGACATGTACAATCAGCCAGCAATGACAGTGACCAATTAATGTTTGCAAGCAAAGGATAAATACATCTTGACTCTAATTTATATCTATAATTCCTGCCCCTGGATTGAGTTTATATTAAAGATATTAAGTATGGAGAAGGTAATTTCCCATTTAAGACACCCTTCTGCTTTCTTTCTTTGTTTCAAATCTATAACCATTATAATGACCCAAGACTATGTCTTCATCTTTCAGAGGGCAACTTAATGCAAGCTACTGAAATACTTCAAAAAAATCTCTCCCATGTTCTCACCCCTTGGGAATTGCGGGATAAATAGAACAGTAGAAATGAGGTTACCTTGCTTCTTGCAAATAAATAGAATAATTTATTCCTATGATTGGAAGGAATCTTGAAAGGTCATTTGGTCTAGCTTTTAGTATAAGATTAGCCAATACTAAAACCATCTAAGACAGATAATTATCTATCTTCCTTCTAAAGATTTTCAGGGAGGAGGATTTCTTAGTGTCTCTTGGCAACCTTTAGTAGAGGTTAGTCACCCTTCCAGTCAAAAAGGCTTTCTTTACACTTAATTCATTATTATGGCAATTGAAGCTGGATTTCTCTCATCTTGGAGAGTGACAATTTAAAGTAACTTCATAGACATGAAGAGAATTGAAAAGCTTCCCATTTAAAAACGAAATCTCTAACTATTATAACTTACTATTTCATGCTTCCTTTGATTTCCTCCAGACCTTTTTATAGTTTTTTTTTCACATAAGAATTGTTAAGGTTCAACTAATCAGATCCTTGGGGTTTGGTTCTTTTGTTCACTGGTGTTTTTCTAAAATGCATTATTTCTGCTTTGGGAAGTACAATACATTAAACATTTTAATCTTGAAAATCCTTTAGCATCTTAGTTTCTCATCATCTTTTTAGTTTTTATTCTAAATGTCATAGATGTGGCTGGTACCCTATGATAAAAGATCTCGATTTTTTTTGTATGAGGTCTCTTTTTATTGTCAAAATATGTAACATATCACACTTGAGAATACTAGTATCTTTTGTCCAAAAAAGATCAAAATATCAAAAGTTACTTTTTATTTAATGATGGTCTGCTCATGGTTCTTTTGTTACTTGTGTATAAACTTTAATTCTATTTTTGTAACTTACATTTCAAACTTACATGATTTTTGCCATATCTGTTCAACTCCTATCTATTCAGTTGACAATTATCATGTAATGGTAGCTATGAACTTTAGTGAGTAGATATGAATCTCAGTTTCTTCTTATGTCAAAGTACTTAGACTGAAAACAGGATCTTTAAATTCACTTCCACATATAAAGTTGTATAATTCTTCTAACTGATGAGTGTTAGGTAAGGGGCACCTAGATGAAATGAGGGTTAATTGAGGTCTAGTGGCAGGTTTGGGGTACAGGGAGTTAGAGCCCTCCTGCAACCCCCTTGGATTCAGTGCAAGGATACAGAGTTAAATGAGGTCTAGTAGCGGTGCAAAGTCCCCTGTAAAAAAATTTACAGACCTGAAACCTAGATTAATAAAAGAGATTTATTTGGGGTTTGGAAGTAAGAGTAAAGGTAGAAAAACCCCAGGGCCAGAGCTGGCGCTGGGCAGACAGGAACCTTGCCATGGCCGATATAAAGATGCCATATTTGGGGCTCCTGTAAAGAGTGGGCTCCAGGTTTCCCCTTTTTATAATGTGGGGTTTTGGTCATCTTGAAGATGGATGGAGCCCAAAGCTCCTGTCTGTTTTCGGCCAGGGTTAGAATTGAATAGAATTCAATCTTTTTTATTGTTTTTTTGTTGTTTTTTCTGAGGCTGGGGTTAAGTGACTTGCCCAGGGTCACATAGCTAGGAAGTGTGGAAGTGTCAAGTGTCTGAGATCAGATTTGAACTCAGGTCCTCCTGAATTCAGGGCTGGTGCTCTATCCACTGCGCCACCTAGATGCTCCCCAATTTTTTTTTTTTTTGATAAGGAACAGTGGGTGTTGGGAAAACCTGAGCATATTATTAGAGTGGGGGGGCTGGGACAGCGCAAGTTAACTTAGATCTGGTCGGGGCTGGGAAAGCCCAGATATCTCTCATTGGGATTCATGGGGCTGGGAATTAGAAAGGAATCTTTAACCCACATCATAACCTCTTTGTTGTTGTTCAGTCACAAGTGATTCTCTGACCCCATTTGGAGTTTCTTGGCAAAGAAACTGAAGTGGCTTGCCATTTCCTTCTCTGCTCATTTTACAGATGCGGAAAGTGAGACAAACTTAAATGACTTGCCCAGGGTCACAGATCTAGTAAATGTGTGAAATCATATTTGAATTCAGAAAGAAAAGTCCTCCTGACTCCAATCCCAGCACTATCTAATGTGCCACCTGGCTATTCCTTAAATTCTTAATTTCAGTTTTAATCCTCAAGGAACACTTCTGATAACCTTCTCTTAGTTAATTCAACTAAAGTTAGTAAAGTAACTTTTATGGTCAAAGAACTGATAGGAGATATGTATGCAAAAAAAAAAAAAAAAAAAAAAAAAAGTGAAATCATCCCTTTGGTTCCTAACCTAAAGGAACTCAAATTCTATTGAGATAGGGGTGGAGTGAGAATGAGTAGCAAGAGCAGAATACAACATATACTTATAGGAGAAAATACAAGATAATTTGAAGATAGAGAAAATACAAGGAATTGGAAGAATCAGGAAATGCTTTACATAGGTGATGGGACCTGACTTGAGCTGAATGGTAAAGGAAATAAAAATCCCAAGAGCCCAGAGATGATAAGGGAATATATTCCAGATATAAGCAACTGCTTATGCAAAGGTGCTGGTAAGATACTTAGGAAATAGAAGGTAGGAGTTTGCACAGAAAAGAAAGAAAATGGGTGACAGTTAGATGGTAAAATGGATTGGGCTCCAGCTCTGAAGTCAATAAGACCTGAATTAAAATCAGATCTCAGACACTTAATACTTTCTAGCTGTGTCAGCCCAGACCATTCTCTTAACCCAAATTACCTTGAAAGAAAGGAGGGAAGAAAGAAGGAAGGAGCTTTAAAATTGCAAACAAAGAAGTAAGTATTATATTCTAGATCTAGAAGTAATAGGGAGCCACTGATACTTTTGAGCAAGAAAGTGAGGATATATACTTTAGGAAAATGATTTTTGGCACACATGTAGAGATGGAACTAGATAGAAGGAAGAATGTAACCAGCAAGACCGATTAGAAGACTATTGAAATAGTCTAAATGAAATATGATGAGGGCTTGAATTATGATTGAGACAATGTGATTGTAGAGAAGAGGATGCAAGAAAGAAAAGTTGTAGACTTAGATGCTGATAGGGCTGTCCCATAGGTGACTAACTAGAGGTATGAGAGTTTAGGTATATAATTCAGAGTCATCTACATAGAAAATTAATTGAATTCATGGGAAATTATGAGATCACAAAGAGAGACTATGTAGAAGGCTAAGAGACCATCTGGGACAGAGTGCTGAAAATTATGTAATCCTGACTGGCAAGAGATGGATAATGATCTAGCAAAAGAAACTGAAAAGAAATAGACAGATAGAACAATAAGGAGAAAGTAATGAACCAAAAGCTATTTAAAACAAACAAAAAAACCTTGAGATTTCAAGAGGTAGAGATGAAGAGGAAATTCATTCCAGATATGAGCAACAGCCAATGCAAAGACATTTCCACAGCAGATGGATTGTCACGTAAGAATAATTACAAGTAGATCAGTGAATGATCTAAGGCCCAAAGATCATTGGATCTATCAAATGATAAAACACTAATTATTATAACAGATATTTACCATTTTAAATTTTATTTACTTATTCAGTTAGTCCTAGATATGTTATTTTATTATCATTGGGAACTTCCAATGAGGAAAAAAGTCTTCTATCTGTTTACAAAATTATAATCTAAGAGGACCAGTTATGTAGCTGGATAGAGCATCAGCCTTCATATCAGTAGGACTGGAGTTCAAATGTGGCTGCAAGTACTTATTATCTATGTGATCCTGAATGAGTCATTTAACCTTGATTGCTTGTGGAAGGAAGAAAGACAATCATACTCTAAAATAATCATTTAAAGTGATTTACCTATGTTCTCAAAGTGTATGACAGAGGTGAAGTTGTATTCTTCTTCTACATTCAAGATCTTATTTAAAGTTTATAAAACACTTTGTATAGGTATTTCATCTGAACCTAACAATAATGTTAAATAAATGTGTTATTTTTTTGTTCAGAGGAAGAAATTGAGGCTTAAAGTGGTTAAATGAGCTGCCCCCAGTCACATGGCAGCTACTAACTGATAGTAGCAACACTGGCTGAACCACCATGTTGCCTCTCTTGTTAACCATGGAGAGAATAGTTTCATCTGCAAGGTAGACTCAGGAGACACATTGTAAGGGCTTGAAAAGTGGGTGGGAAGTGAGAAAGTTGAAGCAATGAATGCTCATGAATGTTTTCTGAGTTTCACTGGAGATATTTTTAAGGATGGGAAACTATTGGATGCTTTTTTGTATGTAGTAGAGAAGGGAATATACAATACAATACAATAATATACAAGTATAAGAAAAGGTAGAAGATGAGAAGAAGAAATCAGATTTGAGAACTGGCAAGGGAGGAACAAGAAATTGTTGGCTAATGGAGTATGATGTAAGCTTGAAATAGTCAACCATGGGGTTCAGCCTATGAAACGAAGAATGCAAAACCAGAATGAGGTGATACTTTGGGAAAACAGGAAGAAATGGGATAATTTTTCTTTTTCTTTAATGGATGTCAAAAGTACAGCTCCAATTTTCTTCATGGTATTCTATTTTCTGGGTCTGATTGTAAACATTACTAGATAAGGTGTCTTTCCCATATCCTGTGAAACAATGTTGCTGTTGTTACTTTTTTATTTGTATCACCAGCATATAGCTCAGTGCTTTGCTCACACTGTCTAATATATGTTTTGTTAATTCATGCATTCATTCAATAATTTGGCAACTGCTTGGTCATTGGACAAAGATAAATAGTCTAATTCTTAGTGTGCTCTATCTTTCCCTGTTATTTTGCCATCATCATTGCTAAAGTGGAAAGGGAATGTAACCTGGAAAACTACTTATTTGGTTGCTTCATAAATTGAATTGAGGGGGAAAATCACATGATAAGCAACCTTCTGCTATTTAGTGGACTGCTCATTCAAGAGAGTCGTAGCTCACTAATGGGCCTATACTTACAACCCCTCTAACTTGGTAGAACCTTCAAAGTTCTAACCTTGTTCTCTACTACCATAGTGTACAGAGCACTGGGCTTTCTCCACTAATTTTTGACTCTACTACACATCATAATATGGAAGTAAAGCTGGCTTCTTAAAGGCTAGGCCCAATAGGACATAATCTGTGACAGGCTCTCCCAAGCTGGAAAGACTTCAAATATAGGTCTGACAAGATACCATATAACTGCTGTCACAGGACTGGCCTAGTGAAGTACCAAAAGCCCATCACCCATCAATTGGTCACAAGATGATAAATTCTTTTTGGCCTATGATATATGGAAATTAAATGAGGCTGGCATGGCTTGCTCTCAAAGCTATATTGCTTCCTAATATTATGTCTCCTTCAAGTTGATTGCAAATTGATTGGGTTATGATTTTTCCTAATATCTTTCCAGTGTTTTCCTGTTGTTACAGCACAGTTTGGTAGCATTAAATCCATGTTGCCTGGAAATTAGTCATATCTGAGCTATCACCCAGCAGGCTTTTGATGTTCAGTCAATACTTTTGGGAGAATAACTAGCCTGAACTGTCCTCAGAGCAGCATCAGACTTTCTACTTTTCCATTGTGCACTTTTTTATCTGATTGCTGTAACCTTCCCACCCCCTTTCATAAAGGCAGAAAATGGGAAACTACACTAAAATCCCTGCCTATTCCCAGAATCTGTTTCTGTTATCAACTTTCCTTACCCCCTGTCTTTGGGGGATAGGGTAGTGAGAGTGCGGAGGATATGGGCAACATTTTGCCTAGCTCTAATATTTTGCCTAATATAATTGAATAATATTTTACTTTGATCCTCTTTATATCTTGAAAACTTTATTTTGACTTTGACTTTTCTAATCATAATTGTTTAAATTAATTTGCATTTTTCTCATTTGACACAAGAAATATTAATAGCTAGTTCTTAGGTTATTGCCCATAAACTATCACCCTTCTGCTCTCCAAATGAAAATGGTACTGAACTATGAATATTTTCATTTTATGTGCTTCATGTCATATATATATATATATATATATATATGCATATATGTATACACACACATATATATGTGTATTTGTATTTATATACACACATATACATATGCGTTTATATATGTAATAACAGGAAGAAATCAAAATTAAGTGAATTAAAATGAACTTTATGGTCAAATTAGAGTACCAATGATATACTAGTATCCATCAAGTTTGATTCTTCAAGAATCTATAGGTTTATTGTGGGAAAGAGATCAGAAGCATGCTTATTTTTAAAAATTATCCCTCAATCTCTGGTATTTGATTTCTAAAGTCTTTTTTTAGTTCTCCTATGAATTTTTTTTGAGTAGGTGACCATTTGACTTTACTCTTTGGAGCAGGATATGCTTTTTTTTTGTTTCAGTAGCCTCCTTTGAAGATGAATCTCTTCTCTGTAGTTTTCTGTACTCCCACAGTAACTCAAATTCCTTGTGTTCTTTCTCCTTTGCCAGGTCTTTTTTTATTTTATAGAAATTACAATCACCTTTAAGTTCTGTGGTGTGGACAATAGTGCCTCTGGCCCCAGGTTCTTCTTGCTGTTATTTTTTTAAACTTTGCCTTGGAAAGGATTCTATGAAATTATTAATGCAAGTAGTAAGACCCCCATTTTATTTATGAGGACACTGAGAGAGGAGTAAAGGATGGATCAGTGAACCATATCCCCTGATTTTTAACAACTTAATACTCAATTAGCTCAAACTCTCATTTCTTCTTTAGTATTCCAATTTTCTTATAGTTAATTTTTTTCATTGAAGGGCAGCTAGATGTCACCGTTTCTGGAATGTCAGGCCTGAAGTCAGGAAGACTCATCTTCCGGAGTTCAAATCTGGCCTTACACATTTACTAATCATGAGGTTCTGGACAAGTCACTTAACTATGTTAAGCTCATTTTCCTCATCTATAAAATGGAGATAATAATTGCATCAACTCCTAGGGTTGTTGTATAATATAATAATAATAACACACTCAGAACAGTGTTTGGTACATATTAAAGACTACATAGATATCAGCTATTATTATAATATAATTGTTGTTGTTATGTCATAATAGGTGCCATTGTTAATAGCACTACTATTAATAATAATACCACTTTCCAGAGTTGTTGAGGATCAAATGAATTAAAATTTTAAAGTGCTTAACATAGAGCTTACCATACAGGAAATGCTATATAAATGTCATTGTTGTTAAATGTGATATAGAGGAAATAACATTGGATTGGGAGTCCAAGAACCTGAGTTTGAATCCCAATACTCCAATGTGCCACTAGTAGGCATACCATAAGTCTTTCTTAGGAAAGACATGTAATTTTTGCAGCCTCTTCTTCCTCACATGTTGTTCTGAAACTTAAGAAGTCAGAGTCATTTCTTGCACAAAATAGCAAATATGGAACTGTGTTTAAAAGGACAACACATATTTAACCTATATCAGATTGTTTGTTGTCTTGGGGAACAGGAAAGTGTGGGAGAAAGAAAGAAAAATTTGGAATACAAAGTTTTATAGAAATGAATGTTGAAAACTATTTTACATGTATTGGGAAAATAAAGTATTATTGAGGAGAAAATAGAAGACACTGAAACATCTCATGAACATGTTCAGGAGAACAGATTAAGAAGAGAAAACATCAGAATAATCAGACTACTTGAAAACTATGATCAAAAAAAGAATCTTAATATAACAATGCATAAATAATTACAGAACATTTCACCCAAATGTTAGAAGAAGAGGGAAAAAGTAGAACTAGAAAAAAAATCTACTCATCATTACCTGAAATCATAGGAGGATATCCTCTAGGAATATCATAGTCAACTTACAAAAATCTCAAGTTAGGGGAAAAGTATTATAAGCAGGAATAACAAAAATTCAAATAAGACATGATCTAGCAGTGGCTACACTAAAAACAGCTACATTGCAGGTCTTGGAGTATTTGATATTGAAGAGCAAAACAACTGGGGTTGTAGCCAAAAATGTCATCCACAGGAAAGTTTAGCATAATTCTAAATAACAGTGACACAAAATGATATTCAATGAATTGTCAGACTTTAGGATTTTGTTGCAAAAAGAACTGAACTTAATAGAACATTTGACATACCAAATCCAAGAGAAATACAAAATAAATATCAAAGGCTAATTACAGAGGACTCAATAAAGACAAATTATTTACTTTTTATACATGGAAATGCAAACTGTATGTTCAAACTTGGTAGCTCTAAAGAAAGTTTGGAGTAGAACTGAATATGATGGGATTCTAAAAAGGAAAACCATGTAGGTAAAGCTAAAAAGAGTTATTATCTTATACAAATACAGAGGAATTAGATGGAAGAGTACTTCTGGAAGCTTATTCTCATAGGGAATGGGTTAAGGAGGGTATACTCTTTAAAGATAGCTTTGAAAACAATGTGATATATTTGAAATGAAAATTCATTGCTTTAGATTTTGAATCCTTTCTTATCCTTTGTTGTGTGCATGGCAATTTAAGTCTAAAATAAATAAATAAATTGGTGGGGGGAACACAGTGCGATAATTTGTGAAATAGTGAGGTCCTCATGATGGAGATCTTCAAATAGAGACTTAGAAATATTGCAAATTAGGTTGAACATTTTCAAATATCCTCTTATTTTCAGAGTCTCAAAATACATGAAAAAATAGAAGAATTGTCTGTAGAGGTTCCACAGATAGTGGGAGAACTCTGGGTAAGTATAACACCTTTCAGCCCAGAGGGAGCCTGTTGACAATGTTTTTTCTGCTCCGAATCTCCCCTTGGTGCTTCTCACCCTTCCTGAGAAGTCAAGGAGGGTGTGATCTCTTGTGTTCCACTTGAAACAAGGAATACTTATGGTTAAGATACTTTTACATATCAGTATCAGGGTGTTTATAGTTAGCTCCTCAATTTGGAAGCTCTAGAAAGCACACTACAATTGGCAGTTAATTTGTAATTGTCCCTCTTTTATAAACCTTTAAACCCTTTAGCAATCCCTATTTTAGACCCACAGAATTGCCTCTGAACCATTCTTACTTTCTCCTACTATTCCCCATATGAACAAGATTTCTCTATTTTGGAGAAAATGGAAGCATTTAGAACACAGCAAAGAGATACAAAATTCTCCTCTAGATATTGACTGAACCTTGAGAAAGGAAGAGGGAATGAGAGAGGATTATGTGACATTCCTTTTAGATTTGCAAAGTATGAAGCACATGTTTGATAAGAGTCTAGAGAATGAAAGAATTTATTTGATTTGTTACCTTCCTAGATTCTCCCATTATTTCTTTGAAAAGAGAAATTTATGAGTACTTAAAGAAGAAATGATCTTATAACATTATATAAATTATATAGCTTTTAGTTGGAGAATTTGGTGATTTTTGAAGTTCCAGCAGAAATTGCCATTTCTAATTCTACAATCCTATGACATGATTAATAGATAGTAGCTTACTGGGTATATTCTTTAAAGATCTGCAGGAGGACATGGAAAGGAGTGCTGGACCTGGAGTTAGGAACACCTGAGTTAAAATCTGAACTCAGCCATTGAATAACTACGTAATATTGCCAAATCACTTAACCTTATTTACCTCAGTTTCTGAATCTGTAAAATAGGAATGAATGTTGATAGCACTTGGGTTGTTGTGAGGATAAAATGAGATATTTGTAAGATATTTTGGAGATATTAAAATGCTACAAGAGTTTTAGATATGACAGTGATGGTGGTGGTGGTGGTGGTGGTAGTTTAAAAACTGATTTGCTGTGGATGGCAGACAATGTCTATAGTCTTTACTAAAGAGAAGTTGAGGCTGTTGGATTGTTTAAGCTTTGAAACTCTGAACTGCATTGGTTAAGCCATTTTGGGAGATGTACCTGATAGACCATTACATGATGGTGTAATTCTTTCAGAAGAGGAAACTCTTGCTCCATAAGTCTAATGAAGTACTTATGTTGTGTGCCTCTAATGGCCTTTAAGGCAAAACATAAAAATGCTTTTTTTTTATCATGGGAAATAAGTATGGAAGTTTTATCATGGGAAATAAGTATGGAAGTGTTTCCCACTGAGGAGAAAGTCTGCCCTTCTATATATAGGGTCCTTGTTTGAGAACTGGAAGGAACCTTAAAGGTTATCAAATACAACCTCATTTTGTATTGAGGCTACTGAGGTAGAAAGAAATTAAATGACAAGTGTCTGAGGCAGAATGTGAACTCAGATCTTTTAGAATTCAGATCCAATGTTTTGCCCATTTAGCTGCTCAATTCTATGGGGCAAGGCCACATTTGCTCTCTGCCAATGTAAATTCTATAATTGGTTGCCAGTATGTTTCTTGAATTGAAAGAAATATATCATTGACATGTGATACTCTATGTGTAAAAGTTAAAAGAATCTGACAAATAGTTTATTTCTCTTAACATGTTAAGAGAATAAGGTATTTAATTGAAATAAATTCTGTTAAAATGATTTTATTTATGAAGTTTCTTTTCCAAGTTTTAAAAAAGTATTGTGAATATTGCTAACTTAAATATTAAATTAGATATTTATAAAATTTTAGTAGAGTAGATGACAATTGAAATAGGATTACACCTCCAGTAAAAACCTGCTCTGGTGACTCATGAGGGGATGGAGGTGACTCAGGCCTCTCAAAGCCTGTGTTGTCAGGTCCCACAAAATCAGTAAGATTTGAGTATACTGAGGAATGGCCCAGTTGTGTTCTAAATAGTTCACATTAGGATGATAGATTTTGTTTTGTTTTGTTTTGTTTTGTTTTGTTTTGTTTTGTTTTGTTTTGTTTTGTTTGTGCCATGGTAACTCTTGAAGACTATCTTGTAAGACATGAAGAAGTCATTATGACTTATATCAGTGCCCTCTAGCTAAATAAGCAGATAGCTTTAATATGTTTAAAGTTATGTCCCTTAAGTTCTGCTGTGATTTCTTATTCTCCATATGTACAGAGTTTTATAAAATCCTTGCTTGCTTTAAATTTTAATAACTTTGATTTACAGGTATGATAGAAGCAATCTCTAAATTACATTTGAAAATAGCTTTATTAAAGCTTCATGCAGCTATCTTACACAATTGAGCACTTGAAATTCTTATCTCATATCCTCCAAAAAAATAAAAAGTCTGTTGTATGAGGAAGCAAACTGCCTTTTCTGGCTAATACAACCAAAGTGCCCACTAGCTAAATGCAGAAAATTCATTGCTCATTATTGGTACAATCAATTACAAAGAAATTAAAATTTTAACTGAAGAGATTTGAGGAAGTAGATTCCCTAAATGATATGCTTTTTTTCTGGGAAACTTGAAATGAGTGAAGAAACTGATAGCTATAAGGAGAATATTTCAAAAAATGTGCCAAAATTACCTAATTGAATATTTTGGTTCTACAGTCTTCTAGCAAAACAGAGCTTCTGTCATTTTGGCATATATAAGACTATATGAGTGCTTCCCAGTGATGCTCACCAATGCTATTTCATTTTCAAGGAAGTAGAAAGTTCATTTAAACATTCTTTCAGGATTAGTGTGTTAGAAATAACACTCGACACTGAAAATTCGATATCAAGGAAAATTTATTAAAGAAATATTTTTTAAAATCTTCTTAATGTTTCTGTCCAGAAACGGGCCCCACTCCTCTTTGGGAAGAAGGAGCACTGAGTATAGAAATGAGGAAACCTTTATACTTGCTCTTGTGACACAGCTCCTCCCTTCAGAGAATGGATTGGTCCTTTTTTTTATCTGGGTTACAGTCTTTCAGATACGCCCACTACATGTTTCCCTATAATATGTATAAAACATATTCCTCCCCCCCTCCATCATACATCCCATATTCAAAAATGGCAGAAAACTCTTCTGGGTGTGTTGTTTAATAATCAATTAGCCTATTAAGCAGGCACAGTAGTAATTTGGTCAAGACCTATCACTGACCCCAACTAATTTGGGCTGGATGGGCTGTTATCTTATTTGTGGTTTTCTCAAAACCACAAGACTCTGATTGGCTGAATCTACCTGTGCCTTCCTAGCCCCCCAATTTCATATTTGCTGAAGGTTTCTATTAATCAAATTGTTCAGTGAATCCTAATCTTCCTTAATCTCTCACATTCTGAAAACCTCTTGGTCAGTGGTATCCACTATCCCAATATCACACTGTCTCAAAGCTTGCAACACTGTGGAAGCCCAACTTTTCAGCATTTCTCACAAGTGGCAAAAATTGGGTTTTACTTTAGTTGTAAGAATAATTTAAATAAGTTTATTTTAAAATGTTTATAGATTTTTTTTCTATCATAGCTACATACTTAATTTATCCTACATTTAACAATGTAGGATTTCTGGTAGCTGATACTCATTCTTAAATTATCAAATTACATGTGAGAAATTTTAATGATAAAGAAATCTGACCAGCTATTAGTGCAAAGACAGCATGATTCAGTGGGAAAAGCCTTGGGTTTGGGATCAAAGGCCATATATTCAAATTCCATGTCCTTCACTTACTGTGAGTGTCACTTCTCTTTGGGAGGCCATTTTCTTGTTTATAAAATGAACAAATTGGATTTCATGACTTTAGGTCCCTTCTAGCTCTAAATCCATGTTCCTCTTGAGATTAACCTGTGTGTACTTGAATCTATGTGCCTTCTCCTTAACCACTCATATAAACTCATTGAGGACACTTTTTCTCTATTCTTTTCTATTCTAGCTTCATAACCTAGTACACGACCTTGCACATAGTAGGCATTTAATAAATGTTTGATGAATCTAATTAATTTGCAAGTAAGTTAGTGAGAGCTGACGAGTGAATAAACCTTGAATTCTGTGAAATTATGCCCTCTTAGGGCATTCTTCCACTAGAATGTTGTGGAATTAGAAGCATAAAGTTTAATCATGTTCTTACTACTCTCAGAGTGAATGGTTTCTTGAGTTACTTCAGTCCCTTGCCTCTCTCAGTCCTGGTAGCTGGGCACTAGAGGCACCATTTTATACTCCTTCTTTCTCATTTGCATTTCAAATTGATTGAACTATTCCCTCATTAAGGGTCTGGCATTGTTCTGGAGGTAGAATGCAGCAATTGTGAGAGAAGTGTGGCTTCCAAGTCTACATAAGGTGTCAAGGGGGTAAATGTCTTTTTGTTTGCTTAACGAACTGACTTAATTTTTTCCCCTTCTCATCTTCTTGATTCTGAGGCTGTAGGATATAAATTTGTTAACTTTTTTTTTTAAGTTTGGCAAGAGATTAAAAAGACAAAACAAATAATGTTCCTTTAAGAGCTGCATTTAATTCTGTACTACTTTGTTCCCTAATTGATTTTTTATCCTTTGAAATTCTTTTGGTGGGCATTTGGAGGGTACTGGCTTTACCATGATCAGAAAGAGTCCCTGGATCTTATTGATCACTGGTCACAGAGTCAAATAGAATGAACTGGAAATCCTAGCTTGTCTCCTGAACATCAAACTCCGCTAATAAGGAATCTCAACTTCTGAGTCTTCAGGACTTAGTCTGGCAGGATCTGAGCTGTTCAGCTGCCCCTTGAATAGTAATGACCCTGTGTAAGCCATGAAGCTGGCAATGACCTATGTGACAAATTCCTGTGTAGCCCTTAGGGTTTTTACATTAACAAAGGGAAATGCAGAATGGTGGACTTTCTACATAAATGTAACCAATGATTTAAGAGGACAATACAGATACATTTAATAGTTCCCCATGGGCTGACTTGAATACTAGCATTTTTATTCATCTGTAGCAAGAAGACACAATAGTATTGTGTGGATAATGGAATCTTCCTGAGCTGGATGACATAGACCCAGAAAAGGCCTCTCCAGGGGTTCTTAAGCTGGGAATTATAAACTTGCTTTTAAAATATGTCAATAATGTTATTTCAGTGAGATTGATTTCTTCCATAATCCTATGTATTATATTTTAGCCATCTAACAACATTATTATGAGGTGTTCATAAGCTTCACCATACTGCCATGAGGGTCTATGATATAAAAAGGTTAAAAACTCTTGATCTTTTCTAACCCTTTCATTTTGCAGATGAACAAACTGATGCCCAGAATGATAAATAACTTATCCAAAATCATAAAGAGATTATGTATCAGAGGGAAGAACCTAGCTTCTCTGATTCATTGTTAAGGCTTTAATCCTAAGCATCCAAACTGAAATATCTGGCTTTCATAGTTAAAATGAACCTGGAGTCAAAATTCCTCTTTTTGCTATATAGATGTTTCACAAAATATTTCTGACCTTAGTTACAAAAGAACAAGTTTCCCTTAGTGGGAACTCTGATAGTTGTAGAACCTTGGCAAATTATCTTTAGCCTAACAAAATTGTTGAGTAGAATAGCACAGAAATGGGGGGGGAGGAAATGGCAATTTTGGTACTTTGTAGTTCTTGCAATTTAGGAAATATATTTACAATAATAATAATGCCTTTTTATTTTAAACATCACAAAATGTTGATATGTTAATGTTGCTGGCCCTGTAATGTATACTAACAGGAGTAGTACAGAGAAGCCTATCCTTGATATGTAGCCTGTGTCATATTTAGTCTTGTTACTCAGGGTAAGTCTCATCCTCTCAGTGCTGGAGGCAATTTCTAAGATTATAAATGTAGAGAAGTTGCTATATATTTAGAGGTAGTTTCCTCACCTGGGAGTTCCTTACCCAAATGAAATCTCAGGTCTTGCCCTTACCCTTGCACTTATAACTGGCATTGCATATAAATGGAGATGGTCTGATTAATTAATTATTCTGTTTAATGGACAAGTATCATATCTCCTGAATATGGTATACGATTTTCTTTTTCCTAAATTTAATTTTTTATTTAAGCGTCTTATTTTTATGTCACAGTCACCTCCCTTTAATTATAACCTTTTAACTCTCCCCATTTGAATACTCTCAAAAAAAAAAGAAAAAATTGTCAAGACCACATATGTCACACTCTACAAACATAATCTCCTACTTCTCTACTTAGAGAGGAAGGAAGTAGACTCTAATAGTACATTTCCCAGCATGAGATTGGCCATTGCAAAATTAATCAGCATTCTGATGCCTTTTATTATGTTTTTATTTGCATTATTGTAGTCATTCTGTACATTGTTCAAATAATTCTGCTTTTTCATTCCGTAACTCTTCATATAGGTACTTCAAAATTTCTCTGAATTCTTAATAATGTTTAATTTCACATAATAATATTTAATTTCATTTGTATACAGTGTTTTTCTCCATCATTTCCCAAATGGTAGGTAACCATTTTGTTTCCTTTTTTCTGTCATGAAAAGAGATGAGCATACCTAGGAGATATTATAAGTTCTGATTCAAACTACTGCAATAGACTAAATATCACAATGAATTTTTTAGTTTTCCCAGTACATATGAAATTTATGTTTACATTATGCTACAGTCTATTAAGTATGCAATAGAATTATTCCTAAAAACCACCACACATACCTCATTCTAAAAAATACTTAATTACTAAAAAAATTGCTAGGCATCATCTATGCCTTCAGCAAATCATAATTTTTTGCTAGTAGAAGGTATTACTTTGATGTTGATGGCTGCTGACTGATCAGAATGGAAATTCCTGAAGGCTGGAGTGGCTGCAGAAATTTGGTAACAATGAAGTTTGACTCATTGATTAACTAACTTCTTTTTACCTGAGCACTTAGAGGTCATTATAGGATTATTAATTGGCCTAATTTTAAAATCACTATGTCTCAAGTAATAGGGAAGTCCAAGAAAGGCAAGAGAAACCAAGAGAGACCAAAACCAGCCAGGCGATTGATCAAATTGAACATTTATTAAGTTCACTGTTTTATATGGGTGCAGTTCATGGTGTCTGAAAACCAATTATAATAATAACATTAAATATCAGTGATCACAGATTACCATAACAGATATGATAATAATTAAAATGTCTCAATGTGATATAGAGACTTAATGTGATCACAACCTGTTGGGAAAATGGCACCAATTTAGGGTTGCCACAAACTTTCGATTTGTAGGAAACATAATATCTGTGAAGTGTAATGAAGTGCAACACAATAAAACAAGAAATGTCTGCAATACAAATGATTTTCCAGAATGGTTGAAGCAATTCACAGCTCTACCAATGGTAGTAATTATCTTGTATTCAGATAGCCTCTCTAACATTGATGATTTTAATGTTTTATCATATTTTGTTACTTAGAGGATGCAGGATGTTACTTAACAATTGTTTGATTTGGCTTTTTAAAATCATGTGGCTGCTTAAAGTCAAGTCAAGTCAAGATAACTACTTGTTATGTGGCAAGCATTTTGTTAAGTATTAAGAATCCAAAGAAAGGCAAAAACAGCCTATTCTCAAGGAATTCCATATCTTCTGACCACTTTTCTATTTTACTATGTCTTTTGGGAGAGTTAGAATACAATAAGTTGTACAACATTAAAACTATAAAGCAAAACCCAAAACAAAAGAGATGTAGTTCTATAATTCCAATAATTCACTTGGAAGCACAATATCTAGAATTTAACAAACATTTTCCCTTAGGAAAAAAATTAAGAATGGATTTAAGACTTCTAGGCTTGCTTAGAGAAACCTATTTAATCTAGAATGAAGCTGATTTATATAATTTGAATCTTTTCTGTCATGCCAAAAAAAATAGATTATTAAAGATTTGAGAAAAAACAGCCATTTGATTAAAAATTTAGTCTGCTTTAAATTATTTGATAATTTATAGGAATTATAATAGCAGCTCCTGTTCATATGAGTTTAACAGTTTTGTCAGAGGCAACATGGTATAATGGAAGTAAACTGACCTCAAAGTCAGAAAGATCTAGATTAATGTCTTATCTTCTGTTTATGTGACTCTGGGCAAGACACTTAGCTTTTCAGTATTAGCTACTAAGTGACACAATATGTCCCAGTACCTATGCTGGTACTGGGGGTTTCCTTAACCTCAGGAATTCTTCATACTAATGAAACTACAGGTTCTCTCCCAATCCCCTTCACAATTTACAAATGCTTTCTTCATAATCTTTAGAAAATGAGTAAAGCAAGTATTACTGTCATTCCTTTTTTTTTTTAATGAGAAAAAGGAGACTAATGGGAGATGCTCTTCAGAGAGGAACATATAATTAAGAGGTATCAGAGTTTGTTTTCATAACTTCTGACCATACAATCAAAAATCTTTCCATTTGATCAGACTGTTTGTCTATTTTACTAGAATTCTATTTCAATTATATTGTGAACCTAATGGGTTTTTTTGGACCAGTATTGCAATTGAATACTAGTCACAGCATTATTTCTATGGTAAAATGCATTCTATGGTAGAGAGTTAAAAAAAAAAAGAAATGTTGTAGCATGAATACTTGACCTACTTTCTTTTTTTCCTTAAATGGTCTTTTTTCTTTTTGAATTTTTAAGAGTATTTTATTTTTACAAATATATGTAAAGATAGTTTTCAACGTTTATTTTTTTTGTAAAACTTTGTGTCCCAAGATTTTCTCCTTCCCTTCCTTGCTTCCCCTCTCTCCAAGATAGCAAATAATCTGATATAGGTTAAATATGTGCAAGTATTTTAAACATATTTTCATTTTTGTCACATTGTGCAAGAAAAATAAAATCAAAAGGGGAAAAACATGAGAATGAAAAAAAGAAACAAAAGAAACAAACAAAAGATGAAAATATTATGGTTTAACCTATATTCATTCTCCATAGTTTTCTCTCTGAATGAGGATGACATTTTTCATCCCAACTTTATGGAAATACTTTGAATCATTGCATTATTGAGAAGAGCTAAGCCCATCACAGTTGATCATTATATAATCTTCTTGTTACTGTGTATGACATTCTCTTGGTTCTGCTCAATTTAGTCAGCATAAGTTCATATAATTCTTTGCAGGCTTTTCTGAAATCATCCTGTTCATCATTTCTTAAAAAACAGTAATATTCCATTACATTCATATGCCATAACTTATTCAGCCATTCCCCAATTGTTGGACATCTACTCAATTTTCAGTTCCTTTCCACTACAAAAAGGGCTGGTACAAATATTTTTGCATATGTGGGTTCTTTTCCCTTTTTTAATGATCTTATTGGGATTCAGACCTAGTAGAGACATTACTGGATCAAAGGATATGCACAGTTTTAGAGCCTTTGGGGCGTAATTCCAAAGTGTTCTCCAGAATGTTTGGATCATTTCACAATTTCATTAACAATGCATTAGTGTCCCAGTTTTCCTACATCCTTTCCCTTTATCTTAGCTAATATAAGAGGTGTGAAGTGATCCCTCAGAGTTGTCTTAATTTGCATTTCTCTGATCAACAGTGATGCAGAGTATTTTTTCATATGAATAGAAATGGTTTTAATTTCTTCATCTAAAAATGAACTGTTCATATCCTTTAACCATTTATCAATTGGGGAATGACTTGTATTCTTATAAATTTTAATCAGTTCTTGATATATATATTAGAAATGAATCCCTTAAATGGTTTTTCTCATAGATTCTGCCATACTGAAAAGATGTCAAATATAGACCCACCAACATATTATTTCTTTTTTCCCCCCCCAAAGAGGGAACAAACCATTCTCTGGGAGTTCCCATTCTATTTTTATTACTTAGCTCTCCTTTTTTTATTTCTAAAAGAATTTTAGGATTTCTTGGAACTTCAAACACATCACTGAAAATACTACTTCCCATTGTAGTTTCTACAAGCAGAAATGCTGGTTAATAGTTTGGGTTTATAGAATATTGTAGAAAATTTGCTTTAAACCAGAAAATAATGCAAATTTATATAACATGACAACTAGACAAAAGAAAGATGAAATACCCTTCTGATATATGAAGACTGGTAAGCAAAAAGCATCTTGAAGATAGTGCCTGGATTTGTGAATAATTTTAAATCTGTACCATATGAAGATCAGTTGAGTAATTAATCTGTAGAAGTAAAGGGGGAAGACATGATAGTTCAAGTCCTTGAAATGCTGTGTGGAAGAGGGAATGAATTTGTATTGTTTGACTCCAAAGGTCATCCAATGGCTTCCAATTTCTAGAAGTTTCAAAGGAATAACGGTAAATAAAACTTTCTAACAATAAAAATTATAACAAACTAGGATGGTCTGCTTCAGGGAGTAGCGGGATCCCCTCTTATTTTTTTTTAAATTTATAATTTTTTTCATAGTATATATGCATGAGTAATTTTAATTTTTTTTATAATATTATCCCTTGTATTCATTTTTCCAAATTATCCCCTCCCTTCCTCTACTCCCTCCCCTTAATGACAGGCAATCCCATACATTTCACATATGTTATAATATAACCTAGATACAATATATGTGTGTAAATCCCATTTTCTTGTTGCACATTAAGTATTAGATTCCGAAGGTATAAGTAACCTGGGTAGATAGACAGTAGTGCTAACAATTTACATTCACTTCCCAGTGTTCCTTCTCTGGGTGTAGTTGTTTCTGTCCATCATTGATCAACCGGAAGTGAGTTGGATCTTCTTTATGTTGAAGACATCCACTTCCATCAGAATATATCTTCATACAACATTGAAGTGTACAGCGGGGATCCCCTCTTATTGATGGTGGATTAAGCAAAGGCTGGATTGGTACCTTGTAATGGGGATTCTTTTCATAGGAATGTATTGGAATAAATGGTCATAGAGATGTCTCACAACTCTGAAATTCTGTGATTCCGCACAATTAAAGCACCAAAAAAGACCTAAATTGTCCCCAGAATTGTCTTCTACATAGCTACTACTTTCTTACATAATTTTTTGTCCTTCTCTGTTTCTCTTTAAGTGGCTCAGTCACTGAGAGAGGTCAGGGAGATCTCAGTTCAAATCTAGCCTCATACAGTTACTAGTGGTGTGATGCTGAAAAAGTCACCTATCTATCTTCTGTTTACATTAATTTCCTCGTTTATAAAATGAGGATATTAATAGCACGTATCTCCCAAGATGGTTGTGAGAATCAGTGAGGTAATAATTGTAAAGTGCTTATGGTGCCTGACATGTACTCGGCACTATATCAATATTATTGTTACTATTGCTCATATTGTGTGTGTGTGTGTGTGTGTGTGTGTGTGTGTGTGTGTGTGTGTGGCCATAGTATTCATTCCCTTCTTATGAAGGGAATGTACTCCTTAGACACAGTAGGCTCCCAGTATTAAGTATCTTTCACCTCATTCTCAGATAGGTCACTTCGATAAATCATAGCTTCTTTAGTTATTAAATACACATCGATCAAAGAAAATGGTACAACATGAGAGAAAAATGACTACACATTCTTCTCGGAGAAAATGAAGAGATGGGTTTTTCTTAATGATCCTTTTAGTCCTTCACCAGACCACTATTTTGGCAACAGGATTCTCTCAACTTGTAGTTCAGGTTCTCAGTCTGCTCTCTGAAGCAGAAATGACTAAACAATAAAACAACAGCAGCAAAATGCTATTAAGAAGGGTTACAATGAAATATATTGATAATTAATGACATTTGAGTCATATAGGAAGTCAAGTCCTCAGGAAGGTTCTCTTCCCTCTCCTAACTCCTAATAATTTCTCCATCACACTAGCACCTTCCTGAAATTACACAAAAGAGATAAATATTAATATTTTAACACAATATGTGAGAGGCATCATAGGGATAGTGGATAGAATGGTGACATTGGAGTCTGGAATACATGGTTCAAGCTTTACTGTGACATATAACAATTGTGCAAGCAACCTCAAATTGTTCCAAAAGAATATCATTACAAGAAAGTACAATACAATATACAACAAATATAATTTATAAGTTATTAAGCTGTAAATAAGTGCTAATCTTCATTAGTGAAGAGTCTCTATATTGGAAAATCACAAATGAAGTCATAACTTAGAACTTCTTTCCTTCTATAAAAACAAAACAAAACAAAAACCAATCCATCTAAGAGGTAACATTTAAGACTTTAATATTTAGATTTAAATATGTTGAATGATCTGCATGTTGCCAATGCAGCCATACCCTGGCCTTTTCCTTTCTTGTCACTGAACACAGATGGTTCAACAGGAAAAAGTGATGCTGGTGACTTTCCCTCACTTAAATCCAGTTCACTTTCATGTCATGGCATCACCTCTCTTATGTCTTGGTCCTCTTTGAGAACAAAGGTCAAACAACAATCACAGCCAGAATAAGTGCAGAACATATCCCTTCTTAGGGTCTTAAGTCACCATGACTGAATAACTCATTCCCTGATGGCCACCGTTCTGACAATGAATCTGTAATTTTTCCAATGGAGGAAACACAGTCTCTCACTGCATTGGTATTTGAAGTCTTTCTAACTTCATCAGTTAGTTTGTATTCTAATAGTATTGCATTTGAGAACCTGCTGCCACCTCTACATTCTGATGAAGTGTTGGAGTAGGACATTATCAAAGGTACTTCTAAATGTCTCATCTACCTTTGTTTATATTGGTTTAAGTGGGACTAAAGTATGTTTTCCTTTTCAAGTCCTATTAATGTTGAGGAAGAAATGACTGATTCTTTCTTAAAGCAGACTTGACAAGAACAATTGATGAGAGTACAAAGTATTGAATGCCTGAAGTTGGAGGTAGAGGACATTTATGAGGTTAGAGGAAGGTAAGAAAAAAAAAAAACATAAATGAGAGGCTGGTGGCATCCACTGGGACAAGTCTAACTACGCAGATTTGAGGGAATCTGGAAAGTGTGGCTGTTCTCATACAAGCAGTCATAAAACACATCTATTTATTCATGCCACAATTTTATTGAATACTGTGTAGAAAGCAAACCTTTGTTTTTCTGAGATAAAACTCCTTTGCCTTTTCTTTTCTTTCTGTGACTTTTCTTGGTCTAGGATACCCCAGGCAACTTCTTGGGAATTATTTAGCCCTTCTCCATAGAAAATACATAAAGCTGATTGTTTAATAGAAAGAAATAGCTCAACTTAATTGCTGATTAATCTATAAATCCATTCCTGAACCCCACTCTCAGATGTCAACAACTTGACCTTGTTCCTTCCCCCCTCCTCCCTGACTTGAATTTTTCTTCTTTTCTTGTCATAAATTATTTGTTTTTAGAGCTATTTGTTAGACCGTGCATCCTATGAGGTCAGGGACATTGACTTATTTAAACTTTCTAGTTCATCTAGCACAGTTACCTTTGGACCTGGTAGGTCTCAAGAAGAGGTAGGTTTAAGTTCTACCTTTCACTGGCTGTGTTATCATATGCAAATCACCAAAACTTAGTATATTAAGAAAGTATCTGAGACCATTAATTATAGATAAGCTGCTGAACTCTATCAATGGAGGGAATTTCCACACCATTAGTTCCCCATAACAATGAAATGATAGCTTCATATTGAAAATATATTGGCTCATTAATATATCAATTTTGAGTCAGTTCCTTATAAGCTAAGAGCTATAATTAGATAAGTAGGTTGTAAATATTTGCTAATCCTTTAAACAACAAAAACGAGTTAATTCTTCCCTTCTACCAAATCCCAACAACTGATTTAAAAAAAACTGGTTTAATTTTTTTTTTTTATAACCAACATTACCAATCTGCTAATTAACAAGTTTCAGTGTGTAATGAATGGAAAACATTATTTAGGAATAAAAGAGATTATTACAAAGAGTGGGAAGCAATGGTTTCCATTTCCTTAAAATAAGTATCATAGGATATACAAAATTTATGCTTTTTTCCCATTTCTGTTCTCTCTGGATTACTTTCCTTATCTACCCACTCCCAATGCATATCTTTTGTCTGTGACTTCAAATATCATTTTTAACTACTGTTACCAAACAATGATAAACAATCTCTCTCTTTCTCTTTCTCCCTCCCCACTCTTTCTCTCTGTCTTGCTCTCGTTCTTTAATTGAGCTAGCAAATCAGACTTATAAAATCTTCAATTTATACAATTTCCTAAATGTCCATCGTAAACTCTCCAAATAAAATGGGAATATATCATTTGCCTCAAAAGAAAACCTACTTCCATAATGTACCAGATTTTTAAAAAGACATAGTTTACTTACAACTAATCTATAGGAGCAAGAAAATGTTTGTGGAGGGCAGGAGGAAGTTTCTCTTTTAAAAAATCAGTCAATTTTGAATTTTTAATTAGTCATTAATGATAAAGTCATTGACTTAGTGCTTAGAAAGTCTACAATGGCTTTATAATTTTTTAAAATATATATATATGATATATATATATAATATAAATAATAATAAAATATATAAATATAATATATATAATATAAATATATATAAATATAAATAATAATAAAAATATATGTAAGTTTATATATTTATTTATTATTTCTCTTTTGAACTTCAATCTAGCCCTATAAAATAGGCACAAAACAAGATCACTATTGGAAATGCATTGGTGAGTTCAGTAGAAATTTAATCTTTTATCCTATTGTCAGATAAACAACACATTTAATTTTATCTCTAGAAAATAATTCTGTTTTTAGTTAGTTGCCTAATGGTAATTCCATATTGATCTGCATTATTAACAAATAGATGAATTAAATGGAGTATCAGATGGCACAGCGGATAGAGTGCCAGGCCCAAAGTCAAAAAGACCTGACCAAATTAGATCTTAGACATTTATTAGGTGTATGACACCGGATAAGTCACTTAACCCTATTTGCCTCAGTTTCCTAATTTGTAAAATGAACGGGTAAAGGACATAATAAACCATTCTACTATCTTTGCCAAGAAAATTCCAAATGGACAAAATTGAAACAATTAAATGACAACAACAAAACCTGGAATACACCATTTGTAAATGTTTGATGCTACAAAATTCCATTGCATCCACACAACAGAGACCTTACTGAAACCATAGCAGTGCCCTGCTTTTCACAAAGAAACGTACCCTCTGATGCTGCATATGGAGCTATGGCATTAGGAGTTTTACACTGAAATTCAGATTGTATTTTTTCACATGAGCACTATAATAATGGAAAGCACAATAAAGTGAAACTGAACACTGTGTAATCATAATGACCAAGCTCTGACCTATAGAAAAGTTTAGAAAATGGCTCTCTCCCTTCATTACAAAGGCACAGCTAAGGATATGAAATACTATAATTATTGCCAGATGCAATCGATATGTCTGTTGATTTTACTAAATCACTTTCCCCCTCTTCTTTCCCTCTAAATCTTTGTTACAAGGGAGTATTTATTGGATAAGAGAGCAGGGAGAAAGATATTTGGAAACTAATATGTTTTAAAAAAAAGAAAAGCAAAAAGAAACAAATTGTCAATTATTATTTCATAGGTTATTTCACAAAGGCCTACATAAACAATTTAAATAATACATTTGCTTGCAAAATCCAGAATTTAAAAAAATTACAGTCAATCTTAAAAATGAAGAATAAGAACCAAAAATATACATTAAGATTCAATTTTTAAATCTACTATTTGGCTTGAAAGAAGTACTTCTCTTTAAAACATGACAGGGTCCATATGTCATCATGTATAGAATGGGAATAAATCATAACTAACAATGAGAAATGGATAAGGACATGGAAATGGGCGATCAATATTTCTCTCTCTCTCTCTCTCTTTGCTTCTCTCTCTCTCTCTCTCTCTCTCTTTCTCTTTCTATCTCTTTCTCTCTCTCTCTCTCTCTCTTTCTCTCTCTCTTTTTCTCTCTCTCTCTCTCTCTCTCTCTCTCTCTCTCTCTCTCTCTCTCTCTCTCTCTCTCTCTCTCTCTTTTTCTGAGGCAATTAGGGTTAAGTGTCTTGCTTAGGGTCACATAGCTAGAAAGTGTTAAGTGTCTGAAGTCAGATTTGAACTCAGTTCTCCTGACTTCAGGGCTAGTGTTCTAACCACTGCACAATCTATCTGCTCTTCTATCAATATTTCTAATAGGAGTTTAACCACTGTAAAGAAATTATTAAAGCAAGCAAGTCAGTAAGTCAAGTTGTTCCATAGTGAGAAGACTGCTTGGAAAGCTGCAAAGCAGCATGGCAAAAATGATATATAAACCAATAACTTACATTATATACCAAGATAAGCTACAGAAAAATACATAATTTGGACATAAAGGATGCAATCATTTAAAATATAGAAAAAAGGTAGAAATTATATTTTCAATTTACAGATTGAGGAGGGGGAACAAGCATTTATTAAGCACCTACTATTGTGCCTACTTTTAACTTAGTTCTTTACAGATATTTCAATGGATCCTCATAAGAACCTGGGAGAGAGAATGCTATTATGATCCCCAGAGAAAAGAAAAGGAACTTTCCCTTTCCCATGTCATCCAACTATTCACTGTTTGAGGTTGGATTCCTTCAGACCCCTCACTGTACCATCTAAGCCGCTGGATGGCACAATAGATGGGATAAAGAAAAAAAAAAAGAATCACATAAGAGAAAAGTAATAAATGGACATAAGGTTTATAAGTTTTGCCCAAATAAAACCAGTAAAATTAGAATTGGAAATGAAATAGAATATTGAAGGAGAAAAATTTTTGCTATAAGTTTCTCTGATAAAATCTGATTTCAGAGCTATAAAAGGTATTGATTCAGATTTATAAGAATTTAGAGCCATTCTCCAGAGAATGTAGGCAAAGTCCAAAGAATGTAAAGAAGCAATTTTCTAAGGAAAAATATATTATCAATAACTAATTTACAGAATGCTCCAAATCAGTAATATTTAGAAAAAAATGCAAATTAAAACACCTCCAAAATTTTACCTCATATTCTTTAGATTTTGGAAGGATGAAAAAAAGGGAAAATACCAAATGCTGGAGAGGCTTTTAAGATACTATTGATGAAACAGCAAATTGGCGCAGCCATTCTGGGAAGCAATTTGATACCAGACCCCCATAGTTACTAAACTACTAGGTTTTATCCAAAAGAGAAAAAAAAAGGAAAAAAAAAGAATCCATATATACAAAAATATTCATAGGAGCTTTTTTGTGATGGTAGAGAACAGAAAACTTATGGAGTATCTATCAGTTGGGAAATGGCTGAACAAATTATTGTAAATTAATATAATGAAATGTTATTTTTCTGTATGAAATGATGAAAGATATGGTTTTAGCGAAACCTAGGAAGATTTGTATGCACTGATGCAGAATGAAGTGAATGGGATGAGAAGAACAATTCATATAATAACAACATTGGAAGACTTATAGCATAGGACTAAAATGAAGCATGCTTCCTACCTCCTGACACATAGGTGATATATTCAAGATGTAGAATGATAATCTATATCTATATCTATAAGTTGAGAGAGAGACAGAGACAGAGAGAGACAGAGAGAGAGATCTTTAAATATAGACAATTCAATAATTAATTTTTCTTTTGCACAATAGGGTAGTGAAAGGAAGGAAATAAAATAAATTTGTGTTAATTGAAAAAAATTAATTTTAATTGATAATTCATAAAATTAAGGTGTTGGGAGAAGTTTCTTTATATGATTTGTAAATAAATAATTTGAGTACGTAATAGTCAAAATTATCAGAATTTTCTCTGATTCCATTTGGGTACCTGATCTGTCCAAATTACTGCCATATCCATTCACAGTACTGGATTACCTTTTCATGTATACAAGCTTTCATTCACATTAGGCAGCCATACTCTTGTAGATGTGTATTCATACTACCAAACTATATACATAAAATAGTAATATCACATCTTTTTATACTCATGAGAATAACTATACACTCTATTAACCTACATGATACCTAAATTGTGATAGAAGTGAAAGAAAACTTTGGGGGCTTACTTGTAGACTAATATGTATAGAATAAATCTTTACAGAAAGATAAATTTTTACCCTTTCTTCTTGTCCCCTGCTCTTCAACCACATGCTTTTTTGTCTTGGGAAAGTTCATTTGTCCACTAAAATTTACTAAATAAGAGTATACAATGGTGCCTTAATAACATTTTCAGAAGTTATTTTTATATAGAGATAGTAAACATTTGTCAAAAACAATTTGATCACTTATTTTGAGTCCTGCCTCATAACAGTTAGCAACAAAAAACAAGTCTCAGATTTGTTTTAAGTCTCCACAGCAATTAGACTATCTTTCTTATCAGGTAAGAGGTTTTAGAGAGCTTTGTTATCAATTAGTTAACCATTAGTGTCAGCAAACACATATTAATAGCAACCCCATTCCATTTAAAGGAAAAGAACCACCTTGATATTCACTTAATGGGACAGTAGCCTATTAAAGGCTAGTGATTATTTATATTGATTGAGTTATCTGGAGAAGGTAAAAAGAATACTTTGAGGCTTTTAAGCCCTAACATTAAGAATTTAGAAATTTAGTTCAGTATATGACTCTTAGTTTGGTAGTATGGTATTTATTCAAACATGGAAGACATGTAGATTTTCAATGTCTTATGTGGGCTGGGGTGGGCAATTGCTTTGAATCATGCTTTTTTCATTGTCAGTATCTGATATTGATGTTTTTAGATTCCTCTTCAAGAGAATTGCCATGCAATTTATAAAAGTTGATGAATTGACTGACACTTTCTCCTTTCCATTATATACAAGTTGGATTCAGTCAATTCATTCCCAGGTTCTTTTATTCCACACTTTCCCCCCACTTACTATTCTTATTCACATAAAAGACTAGAGATTTGAACTATAACACTCACACTATAACAATATTTCATCCCTAAAATGGAGTAACATGGATTTATACAAGATTGCTCCTGAAACATTCAGGTCCTATCAGTTTGAATATTTGAAATTAGTCCCTATAGAAATAATTATAAATATATTTGAATGTGAACATTGAGGTTTTTAAATCAGAATAATAAGTGCATACACACTGTACCTTGTCAGAAACAAAAATTACTTGTAGTGAATTCTGAAATGGAATTTAGTTTATTAAGGCCAGTTTTTCTCCCTATGAGGAAGCATCTCCTGAAATGATGGTGGAAGTTGATGGGAAAATATGATTCAGGGCAGAAGGAAATTCTTTTTATGCAATTGTGTTTGTTTTTAGGGATGCTTATAATGTATAGAAGGAGATCAATCTATATAATCATCACAGCACAGTCTTGTCCTGAAATTGCAATCAAATCCTTTTCTGTTTTGACTAAAAAGTGGCTCAGTTAAGCAAGGGACAATTCCCCTGAGTTCACTGTTATAGCTAACATTATTTTTCTCTCCTAAATGTTCTTTTTTCCCTTCCCCCATTTTAAGACCATTTATGCTAATCGTGTCTATTTATTCCTTTGTGAGTTTATTCCACTTATTGCTCAATTCAGAATGAAGCTTGCTCTAAGGATTCTGGACTTCTGGTTTAATCCTTTGGAAATCAGGGCAAATAACAAAATGTCCTCTTGGGAACTCAACTGGGATAAACCATTTCTAACTCACCACCTGATCTGAGGCAAACTCAGGTCTCTGGGCTTACTTTTCCTCATCTGTAAAATGAGGAGATTGGACAGATTACCTTTTTACCTATAACATCCTGTAATGATGTGATTCTGACATCTTCCCACGAGATTGAAAAGAATTATAAAAAAAAGGAAAGGAGATGAAAAAGAACAAGAATAAGAAAAGCTTTCTTTGGCTCTCAGAGACAAAAGAGAAGATGAATAATAAAGAAACAGTGGTAAGCTTTGTTTTCAATGGACAGTATACACAATGAGCCAGAGCTGGCTGAGTACATGGTTGTGATAGCTTTTTAGAAAAAGAAAACCCTTTTCTCAGGAATAGAACATCTTTCCTTAGTAGAATAAGCACTTGGAACTGGGACCCTCTTTAAAGAAGCTTCAGAGCTCTTTCAATTGGATAATCTTCTTCATGAAATCAACTTTCTCTAAAGTGCATAAAACAAAATATAATTAAGAAATTCTTGAAAGTTATGGACTGGGATGACATGGACAAGAGTTGAGCAGGATGAAAAGGCTTGGAGGAATTGTGATTTATACTCATATACATAGTTCCCTAATTGATGAGATCTCAGATCTATTAGATACTGAGGTATATCTAATTCAGTTAGATCCTGATTAGTTTGAATAATGATTCACATGAAGTGTGTATTCAAATTTGCACTATTCAAAGTTATAATTATAAAAATATCCACTGAAAACTTGAATAATGCTATCACTTTATAGGATTCATTATTCAAACTAATCTGGATGTAGTTCTATATGATCTAGGGTCTGGCAGGAGAAAAACATGATTTTTAAAATTAATAAATACAAACATACTCTAGACTCATCCCTGGAAGACATCAGAGTAGTCCCTAGCCTTAGAAATGTAGGAACAAATCCTTCCCTCCCTCTACATTTCATATAGCCATAAGAAGATTAGATTACAAAGATAATAAGGGATTAACAAAGTGTTAATACCTAGTGATCCCTTTAATAAATATAGACATCTTTTTCTAGTGAATCATAAAGAACAATATGATTTGATGAACAAAAAACCAAAATAAAATAAAACACCTAGCCACCTGGTTTTTTGTCAAGTCACTGTATTATTTGCCAAAGTTTCTGGGTTTATAATACTTGTCCTGGAGTTGGGGGAGAGAAGCAAACAGATACTTCTCTAATGTTGTTTTTTTTAAAAAAAAAAAAAGGAAAAAAAAACCTGAGGCTCAATAAAAACCCTCATAGGTTTATAGATTTTGTTCTGTCAAGAACTTTAGAGATTGATTATAAACCTTATGACAAGACAGTGATGATAATATAGGTTGGCCTCTTTCTAATCTAAATCTACAGATATGGAAACTGAGCTTTAATGAGGTTAAGTGAATTTTCCAGGGTTACAAAGGCTTTGAGCCCAAGTCATCCATCTAACTCCAAATACAGTACTCTTTCCATTATCTCTTTTCTTTATCCTTTTCTTCTATATTTTATCAAGAGAGGTTCGTACTTTGCCCTTATACACATTTATTTTTTAGGTTTCATGTTGTCCTTTTGGCATTATATTCTCCCTCTAAGGCTTCCATCAAATATTTGATTTAACTTGATTTCCTTTGGGTAAACATAACAGGAATTTACCTTTAGCTGAAGAAAGTTTCTCATTGTACTTTGCTCTAAAAAGAAAGGATGTGCTCTGATATAACATGATGCAGGATTGATTCTGGTTCTCTAGATTGATGGAG